>NC_050185.1:34530841-34733341 GCF_008315115.2 Sander lucioperca
TGTCCTTCAGCGCTGCTGTGAACAATGCTGCCTGCCAGACTCACAAACACAACACACAAACAAAACACACAACAGACACCACACACACACACACACACACACACACACACACACACACACACACACACACACACACGGAACTCAATTAGTATAATACACAGGCTGATATACAAAGCAGCATACATCCAGTGGTGGAAGAAGTATTCAGATCTTTTACTTCAGTAAAGTACTACCACACTGTAAAAATACACTGTTACAAGTAAAATTCCTGCATTGAAAATGTTACTTAAGTAAAAGTACGTAAGTATCATCAGGAAAATGTGCTTACAGTTTTAAAAGTAAAAGTACTCAATGCAGAAAGATCCTCACATTTTAAAAACTGGAAATGATCAAAACAGTTCAGTGTTTAATTGGCTAATCATTTCAGCTGTACTTGTATGCCTATATATGGTTGGGTAGTTTTTTTTTTAATTATCTTTTGGGCATTTTAGGCCTTTATTTTGACAGGACAGCTGAAGACATGAAAGGGGAGAGAGAGGGGGATCGCCGCTGCGTCGAGGCGTAAACCTCTATGTATGGGCGCGCGCTCTACCAACTGAGCTACCCGGGCAGTTTAATTTATAATAAAACATATTTTATAAACTACATGTGTTTTGTGTGCAAACATCTTAATTTGTAAAGTAACTGGTAACTAAAGCTGTCAGATTAATGTACTGGAGTAAAAAGAACAATATTTCTCTCTGAGATGTAGTGGAGTAGAAGTAGAAAGTAGCATGAGAAGAAAAGACTCAAATTAAGTACGAGTACCTCAAGTACTGTACATAAATACAGTACTTGAGAAAAATGTACTTAATTACATTCCAAAGGTAATAATGACGAGATGAGACAGCACCGCCGTCATTAGACGCTGACTGTGGTGATATCAACATGCAATATCGTTGATGAAAAATGTACTCATTCTCAGAACTGTAATGGTATTATTAAGTACTTATATCGGTACTTGGTTTCCGTAAGAACCCAAATATAATTACTTGTACTTGGTCTGTCGGTGCATCCCTAATTAGGATAAATGCTTTTGCATTTATTGCATTTGGACTGGGAGTTTTCTGGTGGCTCTGTGGTGAAAATATAATTGAACTACTAAGTTATATTATACCATGCCACCAGAGGGCAGTACAGGAAGGCAGCTGAGGGGCTTTATCACCATCTCCATCTTTGAAGTCCTTCTGAGTCTGTTCCTTTTTGCTGTCACTGGAAAAACTTTTGGTTTCCATCGATTCCTTTTTCTAAATAAATTAGTTTGATTAGTTGAATGACTGCATATTAAACTTTTTTTCTTTTCTTTTTTCGACCAAATGTCCAAAACACAGGTATTCAGTTTACTATTTGAGAAGCTGGAACCAGCAAATGTTTGGCATTTTTGCTTTAAAAAAATTCAAAAACAGTTTTTTCATTCATCATCTAGCCTAATCATTGTCCTTTACTCCATTATCATGTTGAGAGCTAACATTATATTTGATTATGGCCAAGTTTAGCCAAATGATCATTATCTGTATCAACAATTTAGATTTGTTGTAGTTTTACAAGTTATTCTTCTATGCACTGCTCTGTAGATTGTGTTTATAGAATGAGCTAACAAAGCCCACAATGCAGAGATAACATTATCAGTAATCAAAGATTATTCAGCTTTGTTTGTGACAGCTATGGGGCCTTTCAGCAAACAAAGGGCCTACATGCATATTAGATTTAACCATGTGGGCTTGTCTTTAGGTCATTAACCTTGATGAAAAAAATCTTTAGCTCACAAGCTCTCAGAATGTAACCACACTGATCTATTAGAGCTGTTGTGATTCCAGTTTGGTTCAAATATAGGCCTATCAGAAATATACAACTCCTGACTAACATACGTTATTAAAAATTATCCTAATCTGGTTTTAATTGTGTTGTGCTGTGAAGGCACGTTTATGCCTGCAGGTAAATAACTATTTCATATATCATATACATGTGCATCTTTAAAACAAAATTTCAGTGGAATTATTTACCAGACGGAAACAAACAGTCGTCTGCTGGATTGCAAATGAGGTTCAGGAGCATACTGTATTCTCTTGTCCTTCTCTTGCTCAAGTCTAAAGGCTCTGACACACCAACCCGACGACCGACCTTCGGCAGAAAAGGCAGTCGGACTGATCAGTCTCCCCGAGTTGGTCAAAAAAGTGCCTCGGAACACACCGAAACGACGTCGACTTGAGCGTACGTTCTGCGCTTGCGCGAGACATAGTACGTCTCCATAACAGCAGGCGGCGCTAATCTGGATTGTCGCCCAAAAAAAGAAAACCGGCAACTGATTGGACGAACGCGTCACGTTGGGTCTGGCTTCTCCCAAATTTCAAAACCGACCGTAATGGCCGCTCGTTCGGAATACGATCTCGTATTTTACCAAAATAGGTCACCGAAACGTGTTTCTGAAAACATTTTGAGCGAGAAATAGGCCATGCAGTTGCTGAATCTGTCTTTATTTCAGATCGACAAAGGTCAGTTTAAAAGATTCTCGTCAGATTTTGAGAGGCGTTCGTCGCGCTCATCTTGCTCGTCATTTCCAGTAATTGGTCATTGAGTCCGACTGCCCACTGGCCGATTCAACAAGTCAAATTGGCCCAAATGAACGCCGACGGCTCATCTGACTGACGACGGCACGGAACACACCAAACAGACTCGGGTCACCGACCTCGCCAGACTGTCCGACGGCCGATAATCGGGTTGGTGCGTCAGCGCCTTAAGAATACACTGTAGGTAGCACTTGATAACTGGTGACGGACTTGCACACCATTATCTGAGCAGAACATCCTGTTGTCTTTTTTCTTTAAAAGGTGATTACTTTGTCTGAGAGGAAGAAAGATGGCAAGGAAATAGCTATTATGGCAAGAGGACCTAAGAGGGCATTTTGTGCTGTGATTATGTCCACAGTGGTGATGCAATACCTGCAATGTGAAACTGAGTAGCCATAATCACAGCAGAGAATATCCTTAAGGGCGTGGTTGCTTTTATACAACAGTAACCTACACATTGTTTGGAAAGCTTTCTTCAGCGCTGGTGTGCACTTACAAAGAAAAGCACCCAAATGAAACTAGACCTGCAAGCAGATACTGGGTTCTTTTTTATGTTCACTGATTTGTTGTACACTGTAGAAAGAAACACCTGGGCCAACCACAGCATGATGCATTTAATATAGAATTGCATGTATTATGTGCAGAACAAAACGTTATCGTTAAATAATATGACCAGAAATTATACAAAACTTGAGTTTTGAGTATTGATATAACTGAAGACAAATGAAACTGATAGGAATAGATAGCGAATGAAGTAGAAGCTTGAGTGACAGCAGTAATTTGAATCAATTGATCAATGAGTAGATTGAAGATGAAAGTACTTAATGTGACACACATTTAGACTTGAGCAGCAAAATCGCTGCTATTTTCTCTTCTGCGTAGATCTCCCAAACACATCAGTCTTTGCACCTTTTTATTCCTCTTCAGGGTTATTGGGGAGCTGGAGCTTATGAAGAGACTTTGGTCCAGGTCACCTAACCTGTCTGCCGCAGGATTGTGGGAGTAATCCAGAACCATTTCTGGCATTTTTCCATCTTTATTATATTATACGGATTTAATTATACAGCAAAAGAACTTCTCTTTTCATTCCTGTGTCCTGTTTGTATGTAATCCTTGTTGTAAACAACTTGCCATACAGTGCATCAGGGACTGAAGGCATGTCTGTGTGCTGGTGATAATTGGCTGTCAGAACCACAATCACTTTGAAAAATGCTCTGTTGGATATTTTTCTTTTAGTGAAGCAACTTACTGAGGACAAGATACAGCTATGGTTTTTTGAATTATTAGGAGAGGGCTGGTGTGGACTCAGATACAGCATATTCGGTAAGTTCACAGAAGCACAATTTGTATCCTGCGATTGTATTGTTCAATATAACGAGGTGCAGTAAGTTTTCCCACATGGTTCCCTTTAAACTTTCTTTTTCTTCTTGTTTTACAACTTGCATGTGCATATGAACCATTACTTTAAAACAGATGGAATGGTCTTACTGTCACTCCCTTTTATAATAACCAAATTTATTTATTTAGCCAATATATTGTCATCAGATTTTTAAAATGAAACTATCAAATATCAATATCGCAAAAGTCGCAACATCTTTGCTCGCTCCATCTGGTATTATTCTTTCATCGCCCGCTTCCCACCTCACCTCCACCCTCTTTTGACTCTACTAAGTATTTACAAAAAGGGTCTCATATGGGAAGCGCTTCGTCACTTACTGTAGAGCGCTCTGGACCTGGATCAAGAGCAACAAAAATGAACTATCTTTCATGTCCACGGGGTCTGGTGTCTTTCTTTCTTTCTGCGGAGTCCATTGTTTGTTGCTTTAAGAAGAACTAGATGACTTAGAACTCATCAGGAACACACTAAACCCCAGTGGCCTCTTGGCATTTCAGCCTGCTGTAGTACTGGATGGTTTCAACACCTAACATCATGTGAAAATACTGGGCTGGGCTGGATGTGTTAGTGTAGTTGATAAGGATCTCCTGGGAGCAGGGAATGAAAAAGGGAGTTCAAGTGCTTGTGTCAGGACTATCTGCTTGTGTGTGTGTGTGTGTGTGTGTGTGTGTGTGTGTGTGTGTGTGTGTGTGTGTGTGTGTGTGTGTATATGTGTGTGCGTGTGTGTGTGTGTGTGTGTGTGAGAGACAGTATATGAGATTGTAACAGATAAAATTGTACAAAACCCCCCGAGCAGAGCCGCCCACCTCCTTTCTCTGTCGTTTGCCGGACGTCCTGAAACTAATGTGGATTTCACGGTTTCACAGTGGTGGATGTCAGCTGCCAACAGTTTATCCAAACAGTTTTCTGCTTTCTATTGATTTTTTCAACAATGTGTCAGATTAACTGGCTGCCAGCACATAAGGCTGTTAAATGGATGCCTTGACATTTAGAATTCGTCATTTAGAGTCGTTTTTCTTTGCCAGCCACTTGTCACATCGTGGAGGAAACTACTATCTGTCTTGTGTCTTTTGGACTACGGCAAAGCTTATTAGCATTCCTCATTGAGCATCTGTGATTGCTAGAAAGCTAATTAACTGGCTAATAGGACAGTTAGCTGTAAGAATAATATAATTACAGTTTTTTTTTTAATATTAATTCCCTTCTTCAGGGTCAGGAAAGACAAGTGATGCACCCAGTGCTTGAAGTGGAAAAAAAAAGGTGTCGGTACTCTATTGCATTGGCAAATCAGTATGACATTATTTGAGATTTCTAAAGTGAAAAACAAAACTTGGAGATATTGCTGGTACAACAACAATTTATTGTTATTTATTAACAACATAAATGTATGTATTTATTTAAACAAGTCATGTGTGTGTGTGTGTGTGTGTGTGTGTGATTCTCTTGACAGCTTTAGTCCCCTCTCTGTCTGGCCAGCAAGTGACGGGATGCTGCTACATGTTTTGCAGCCCAGTTTGTTATCTTTAAAAACGAGCCAGCTGTTCGTGGAGCAAAAATACATCATTTGGTCCCTTGACCAACAGTCAGGCCATTCATGTGTTTCATTACTCACACTATTGTTGACGTCAGTGTCATTGACTAAGGTAACGTTAAGGTTGGTAGCTGCAGACTCCTCATTAACGCTAGCTGTTCTGCTCACATCAACGTTAACGTTAGTTTGAAGCTCATGAACCGTACCTGATGTTTCTGGCTGGACTTGGACCTCTGTTGACGTGTCTGGCTCTGGCACACGCGTTCTTTTAGTACCTTTCTGAAACCAGGCTAACATAACGACTTACAAACTCGACACACTTCTTTTTAGTTTCTAGGTTTTCAGCAGTGAAAAATCTTTTACGGTCAGGCTGCAGGCATCAGACAGCTTTTTCAAACTGAGCTAAGTCACGTAGTGCCCTCTGGGTAGTGTAGTTTATGTAACGTTAGGGTCAATCTCTCTGACACTTTCTCTGTCAGTGGTAGAGTACATGCGAGAAGTAGCGGTACGCAAGAAAAATGCAGGTACGCTTAAGAGTAAAATCTAGAAGTGCCGGTACTGCGTACCGGTGAGTGCCGGTACTGCGTACCGGTGAGTACCGGTACTGCGTACCGGTGAGTACCGGTACTGCGTACCGGTGAGTACCGGTGAGTACCGGCCCACTTCGAGCACTGGATGCACCAGTAAAACTTAGAGTAATAGTATAATGATACTAATGAACATAATGACACATTTCAGGATAAAAAAAACTAAATCTTGTAACACTTTATATTACAGGCCAAGATTGTTCCCCAGTGCTACCGAAATGATTAAGAGTATAATTTATCTCTCCTTTCCCCTAAAACCTCTGAACCTACATTTAAAGCTGCAGGTAGAAAGCAAAAAAAAAACGCCAGAATTTGAAGTAGAGTAAGACCTCTTCCTGCAGCTCTCCCTCTCCCCTATCTGTTCAGTCCCTGCACGGGCATTATGCATCGGCACTAGTCATTCATTTCATGCCGTTTTATAGTGGCAATTCTATGAGAATTACCATCCTGTTTTTTTTTGTAAAGCCCTTTGAGATGAGATGAAATACTGTGATTCAAGGCTCTAGTTAGCTACATAAACATGAACTTGAATTAGCTGCAGCCGTAAGCTACATTTAGCAGAAGGCTAAACTACCAGCTGGTCTGCCACGTTTATGTTTCCTCTCATACCGCCTCCGGTGTCTCCTCCTTCGGACAGCAGCAGTAGGCGGTACAAGGTGACGCTGGAGGCTGTGTAAAAGAAAATGTAAACATGGCAAATGAGCCCGTATTTGTGCCAGGCTAAAGGCTAACCACAGCAGACCAGCTCTCCAGACTGTTTTGACCGCAAATGTCCGCTCCCTGGACAGTAACCTGGACTTCATTTTTGGTCAATGACGTGACGCCCATTTTTTGCTGTCTATATACGGTTAAATTAAATTCAAATACATTATATTTAAAAAACAGACAAACAAATCACGTCAATACATACTTTTTTAGAGGCCATATTTTAAAGAGTTTGGTTTTAATCAATTTTAAGAGAATAATAATTGGAGGATAATGGCAAAAATGTCTAAGTGGTGTAACCGTCAAAACTTTAAAAAGTTGTATTACGTTATACTCAGTAAACGTAATATAACTTTTTTTCTGCCACATGCCATCATTTTGTCATTGATTACATGCCACTTTGCAACACAGTGATAACAACAGAGACCTTATTTATTGATATTGATTGATTTCAATATCGATCGATCCAACACCAGAGATTCTTTTGTACGTTAAAATAAT
This sequence comes from Sander lucioperca, assembly GCF_008315115.2. Taxonomy (NCBI): domain Eukaryota; kingdom Metazoa; phylum Chordata; class Actinopteri; order Perciformes; family Percidae; genus Sander; species Sander lucioperca. The sequence continues at coordinate 34,538,168 of NC_050185.1, forward strand.
TTCCAAAATCGTTTCAGTGGTTCATCAACTCGTTCAAATGAGACATAAGAATAATGGTATTGATAACGGTAATTGTCAATTCCACTTCCAACCTGTAGGGGGACCGAAGAGGAAAAGTGCTTTGGTGTTGCTTTAAGGTTAGCCTACTATAAAGGTGCTGGTTGACAAGTAGCTAATGCTAATGCTAATGCTTGGTCTATAACGTTAGCTAATTCTTGGTGGGTAACATAAGATTACGACGTAATCGTTCAACGCGCTCAGTTATTTTTAGTATGATTGTTTTGACCACAGTTGACAACTCTGGGCTAACCCATTAATTCATCAGTAACGTTAACTGTATATATAGACGACTAATTTAATGGTAATTTAGCCAGCTAGCACACCCCTGTCTGTCTGCCTCACTCTCCCGGCGCTGCAAGGCTTCAGTCGGGATGAGAGCTGACAACAACCCCGGCCCAGGGACACATCCACAGTCAGCCCCCAGCCAGCTAGCAGCCAGCCACTATCATTACAGCAATCCAAACCCGGTCAGCACTCTTAATGGTATGGCTGCAGCCTGGAGAACTCCATAGACTGTAAAAAGAGAACTCCCGTCTCATGCCCTCCCGTCCATAGACTGTATATTAAATTATTATTATTATTATTATTATTATTATTATTATTATTATTATTATTATTATTATTATTATTATTAATAATAATAATAACATAATATATTAATAATGTACAGTCTATGCTCCTGTCTCATTCCCTCCCGGCTGGTGCCGTCCCCGAGCTTCGACTTTTCAAAATAAAAGCTTGCGTCTGGTCCCTATGTCTTTGTATTTTGGTGTTTTGGATGTTTTTGAACTAAACAGTACGGCAATCATGCTAATGAATACAATAACTTTTTCAGCAGATGTCTTACTTTCAACACGGAGTTAGCAAAGCAGTTTTGTGTTTATATGTGCGAGCGGGATTTATTCAGTTTGATAAATCCCACGGTAAATTGGCTGGTTTACCAAACAGGGAGGGACTATAAATCCTGTCTGTTTTTTGTATTTCAAGAGCAAATTGCTCCACAATATGAATACAGAAACAGCGGAAAGATTATTGTGGAATATTTGCCAAATGATGCCAAAACTAAACTGGCTACCACAGTTTTAAGTTGCAGTAAGAACCGGTATAGTTGTCTTATAGGTACCTAATAAATACAACATACGTAAGTACACTGTAAATCACAAGTTATGTGTTACCAAGAATCTCACTGAAACGAAAAAAGCCTACAATGGATGAAGTTTCAGAGAAAAGTGGCTATGTGGGAGGTGAATGAGTTCTTTTCAAATTAACTTCAAGCATCCATCATCTTTAAAGCTTTTTCAACTGACTCAAAAAGTCTTCAGTCATCAGCCGATGATCCCAGTAGATTTCTCTCAGGAGATTTAAGCCTCTCAGTCAGGCTTAAATCTCTGCACAGTGGGGGTGATGGATCAGCTGTGACAGACTGTATGAGAGCAGCCCTCGAGTGAATGAATGAACCTGCAAAATGACTTTGTATTGCTACATTTCCCCACTTCAAATAAGAGAAGAGGTCTAAACAGTTTATGGGATCAATAAACTGTCACTTTAGACCTAAACAAGAACAACTAAGCTAAAACAACTTTCTCAGGATAAGCAATTTGCTCTTGAAATACAAAACAGATAGGATTTATAGTCCCTCCCTGTTTAGTAAACCAGCCAATTTACTGCGGGATTTATCAAACTGAATAAATCCTGCCCGCACATATAAACACAAAACTGCTTTGCTAACTCCATCGTGTTGAAAGTAAGAAATCTGCTGAAAAAGTTATTGTATTGCAGGTAAATCAGGATTCTTTTTCAGGATAAGGTTTTTCCTGAATACGATGCAAGTCTGATTGAAATGTTGCCGTTACATTTTGTAAGTCGTTTTCATTCTCATCATAACCCCAACAAATAAAACCAAAACTGGTTGACAGTTGACTCGTCTGTGTCAGTGAATGTAAAATAAAACATCATTGATACATTTATATAGATGGATACATGGATATTTAATAAATACATGAAACAAAATAAAAATATTGATGTGTGGAGTAGATTGATTGTGATCTGCATGTAGACGCTGATTTGTTTTCCCAGTCTGATGGGTACTTGTGGCCGACAGGGGCAGACGCCCTGCAACTTAAGAAAACACACGCTAGACAAAACACAAGCAAATTAAGAAAACAACTTCATTAATTTGACAACACATGCGCAACTTGTGCAGCATTCGGCAAACATGCTGCAAATACACACAACGCAACCAAATACACAAACGCGCTGCAAATAAAAAACGATGCAAAAAGAAAAGCACACAAACCCCGAAAACAAATGCAACAAAAAAATGCTGCATCCAGATTACACAACGGAAGTTCTCCAGGCCTCTAGAGGGAGCAGCTAGTGGAACAGCTGGATTTTCGACTCCACGGGGAGAGAGCGAGAGCGAGAGCGAGAGCGAGAGAGAGCCCGGACATGTTCAATCTCAGAACGGTGTGCACCGTTGTGAAACGGTGTGTAACTGCTTTGAGATCATAGACTGTAAATATTTAGTATGTTTGAGCCGGGAAGGAATGAGACAGGAGCATTAGACTGTACATTATTAATATATTATGTTATTAATAATAATAATAATAATAATAATAATAATAATAATAATAATAATAATAATAATAATAATAATATGAATTTAATATACAGTCTATGGACGGGAGGGCATGAGACGGGAGTTCTCTTTTTACAGTCTATGGAGTTCTCCAGGCTGCAGCCATACCCGACTAATAAAAAGGCAGAGCGCTCTCTCCCCGTGGGGTCGAAAATCCAGCTGTTCCACTAGCTGCTCCCTCTAGAGGCCTGGAGAACTTCCGTTGTGTAATCTGGATGCAGCATTTTTTTGTTGCATTTGTTTTCGGGGTTTGTGTGCTTTTCTTTTTGCATCGTTTTTTATTTGCAGCGCGTTTGTGTATTTGGTTGTGTTGTGTGTATTTGCAGCGCGTTTGTGTATTTGGTTGCGTTGTATGTATTTGCAGCCTGTTTGCCGAATGCTGCACAAGTTGTTTTCTTAATTTGCTTGTGTTTTGTCTATTTGCATGTGTTTTCTTAAAGCGTAACTCTCGCCAAAATGCAACCTAGGGACTTTTTGTGAATGTACCTGAGTCAAACTTTCGTTTAAAAGGATATTTAGGATGGAATCGCCACTTTTAAGATTTACCGTATTTTCGTTTTTCAAATGGCCTTTTGAATGGGAGTGCTAGGGGCACTTTTATGCTAGCCTCAAAATATCTATTTTTAAAACATTAAGAAGGCTCGACACAACATGAATCTTTGCTCGAAGTATCACCAGGGTCTCTACACCTTAACGAAAGCATTGACAACATTGTTTGTGTACCCAGAGTTTACTAAAAAAAGGTTTTGAACAACTCACCGTAGGTCTTGTTGTTTCCGGCCGCAGCCATTTTATCAGTCAAAAACAATCGATCGCTGAATGCAACATAACAGGGAGGAGAGTAAAGATGGAAAGCTCCTAAAGCTTAGTTCCATAGAAATGCACGGATTATTTATTGTTTTGTCGTTATTGAAAAACAATATTGACCTCATAGTTGAAAAAGGAGCCTCATATGGAGTCCGGTCATTCGCATTCGGATATCAACTCATTTTGACTGCCGAGGTGGTATATGTACATTACGTGAATTTTCTGCATTTTATGCTTTCACTCTGTTTTGCTGGAAACAGATATGAAGTAGGTACCATATAAACAGAAAATATATTAAGAAAAACTCTAGGGAAACAAATCGTCACAAAACAAAAATCACGATACATACGATTTTCGATTTTCCCCCCACCCTTAGGTAATACCAAAGATCCGTTATACTAAAGATAGCGCATTTCAAGCATCACCAATGGTATGAAACAGTACACACTTCCTGTCTCCTAAAGAGGCGTGGCCTCGTTTGAACCTGTAGTGAACCTCGTGTGGATGAATAAAAAATTATATTCGAATAATTTATTAATATGTTCATTACACAGCTAAAAGACATATTTAGCATCACAGAGATTAGTTTTGTTAGAGCGTTCACGAACATTAGCTGACATTAGCTTCTCTGTGTTGCCAGATCTCGCGAAAGTTTGGTCCTGAGACAGAAACACGTCTCAAAGTTAATTTTCTCCTGATGTGTCCGCCTGAAAAATGCCTTTTTAGGATCAGAATGTTCTGGAGATAAGTGGCTTGTGAGAAATGGGTCCAATATCTATTTTGGTGACTCGGGGGCAAAAGGATCGCTCATAATCAATACACCCGAACCTGCCGCTAGTCTCCTAAAAAAGCATGGTGGTGGTGGAGCCCACGTAACACAGATACAGGAAACTAGCTTGAGTTGGGGCGTCTCGGCTCTAAACCGTCTCTGGTAATACTACATATAGTGCCAGTGTTACTGGTAATACATTGGGGTCTTAAGAAGTAATTTTTGGTTTGATGAATAATTCAGACAAATGGTGGAGACATTCCTAGTTAATCAGCGCTGCAAACTGTACAGTGGAGAGTTTTACAAACGGTCATCTCCGGTGTGATTGAATAGTTTTGATTTCGTTGGTGAACTGACTGGACCTTCATTAACTCAACCTGCCATCAAAATATGCTTTTAAAAGTTCATTATCAGTATATTTTTTCCAAAAACGCTGACCCAACACGAAACATTTCTGGCAGCAGCTGACTGATTGTAAACAGCACTTAGTGACTCAGGAGTCCTCTGGACTACATCTAAATTCTCCCAGACTTAGGAGTTTAGTAGTTTTAGTATTACAATGCTTTGTGAATAACTTTTAGATAAAATATTTAGTGGTCTTCAAGTAAGGATTGACATTCCCTGAATTTCTCCTATCTTGGCCAGTTAGGAGCTACTTTCAGCCTTATGAAGGTTTGTGGGCACAGCCCCAGTCCATTACAAAACAGATCTAATGTGAGGCCAGTGTTTTGTGGATTGAGAGTGCGAACGTTGCTCTTTAGGAGACAGTTTGGGCGTTTTTCCATTACATGGTACCTGTTCGACTGGCCTTTTTTTGTTTTTCCATTATGAAAAAAAGTACCTGGTACTAGCTAACGGGTACTTTTTTTAGTATCACCTCCGTTGAGGTTCCAAGCGAGCTGAGGCGATACCAAAAGGTGACGTGAAAACCTGCAGACTACTGATTGGTCGGAGAGAGTCGTCATTAATCACTGCGTCATCATTGCTAGCGACAGACGGGGGTGTCCTGAACAAAACCGCCATTTTTAAATAGTTTAGCCAGCGGTGTTTTTTTGCTGCCTCCAGCTACTTTTGAAACAATTTATTTTTTTTCTGGCTGTGGCAACAGCCAGATGCCGAGAATCAAAAACACACCTTCGACATTCTGTGTGTGTGTCGCGTTAGGTCACGGCAGTGTCCTGCGGCGTCACTATGACGACCAGCCACGCTCGCCTCACGCATGAGGCAGTACTAAATCTGCAATGGAAAATGGAGGACGGGGCACCGCGGCCGAGCCGAGCTGAGGCGAGCCGAGCTGGTACTAGCAGTGTGAGAATGTGTAGTATCACAATTAGTGTGGAAGATTTGATGTTGTTCTGTACTGCAGACTTACTTTCAATATTTAGGCTGATTACACAGGTTTTTACATTAAAAAAATCTTGCCTACTGCAGCTTAAATAAGGGCTGCTTGTAAAAACACCAGGCACTGTGGCAGGTGCATGGAAAAGTTCGCCTGACTCCCCTGAAGCACACATAACACTGAAACTTCATCCTGCTGTTTCCCAAACACCATCTGAGGGGTGTGAGGCTGGATTGCAGACACAGGAATTTCAGAATTTATACAAGAGAAAATGTTACTCAATGCACCTTTTTGAAGTCCCTGAAGTTGTGGTGGGGTAGTGGGTTAGTAGTATAACTATACAGCAGATTCAGCCAAAGCCTTTACAATAGGCTGGAAAAATAACATTTGGATTGCAGAACAAAATGATTTTCAAAAGGGCCCCATGGGAAAAGAATACAATTTTGAGCTCTGTGAGGAAAGCCAGGTGCATGAAGTCTCTTCAGGTGTTTTTTTGCTTTGTGCTGCTAAATTGATTTCCATTATTATGAATATGTCCGTTTGTTTGGCTTATTTCCAGGGTATGTTTGTGTAAATCTGATGGATGACAGAGTTAAGGTCTATCTGAATCCAGGGTAAGGTTTTAGAATAGAGGCTGACACAGTATTGAGATAGAAATAGCAGGATATGGTCAGATTATGAAGGAGAAAAAACGATCAATTAAAAAAAAAAAAAAAAAAAAAGATCAGAAACTGATGAGCAGTTTATTAATCAATCCTTGTTTCTCACTCAGAGGCCCTGAAATAAACCCACGAGGACAGAGTCTGTACTGTGTACTTCTGTCTTTCACTGCCTGAACTCAAAAATAATTCAAAATGTATCTACTTACTTTATATATCTTGCAATTAAAACATCTTTTTGTAAATAAAAAATTGGAGCCGGGAAAAGTGTTATGGAGGGGAAAACAAATCTGCGTGTATTAAATTATTTTGTGGTCTTGATTTAGCATAACTTATCACCTTCATGCCATTTATCATTGTCTTCTTTTCGTGTATAGTACCCTTACGCTCGACATTAAGGCTTGTCCGTGACAAGTAGATTTTTTTGTAGGGCAAGTGGAAGAGAAATTGACTTGCCCCACTGGACAAGTTAAAACTCAAACAAAATAAAATGCCATGTTACTTCACGTTATGTGCCACTCATTAAGTCTATTTTACAGATTTTATTTTACCGATTTGAAACGAATACATTTTTTCCCCACAATCCGTCGAATTAGCATCCAACTCAGAATGCTTTGATTGTCCAATCAGGAGTCGGTCCAAATAATAATCGCCCGCAGTTTAAACATACATTTTTACCTGCCTCAGAAGAACAGTGGTGGAGACTGGAGTGGAGAGTGATGTTTCTTCAGGCTCCGCAGCCCGGCCAAGTGCCAGGGAAAGCACCAAGAACAATTAACCTTACAACAACAGCACCATACGAGTTAAAAAGGGAAAGAACATTTGTGAACAGCTGGAGAGATGAATTCGACTGGGTGCGTTATGAAGGAGTAATGTTCTGCGGCGTCTGCCGGGGGCAACCCAACTTGGCTGACAAGTAAATGACGTTAGCTAGCTAGCATCAGCAGCTGTGTACCTAGCAAGCATTAGCAGCATTTGTATCGGTTAAATGTACGTAGTTAAATATCAGCTAATATTCAACCGTAAAGTAACTACAACTTTTAAAGGATCCCTTGGTAAATCAGCCTCTGCCGGATAGAAAGTGAATTTGTAGAAGAAAAATAAAAAAGTTAACACCAACATTTAGTGGCAAAATCCATTGTTATGTCTACAAAATTATTTAAGATGTAGTATACGTTTAAATAACTTGCAAATACTGAGGATAGCCTACCGAAGTTCAATGGTTTGTTCGAATTCTGCATTAGCACACAAAAAAAATTATAAAATGATAAATCTTTACCCGGACAAGTGACTTTTGCGCATGGACAAGTTAAATGTAAATGTACTTGGCCAAAGGACAAGTGCCTCAAAAAGTTAATGTCAAGCCCTGCTATGGATCGCTTGGAATTTAATACGGTTTTATTTTGATCCCGGACTGGAATATGTCGATATACTTAGGGTTTTGGCTGTCAACACACAATGTTGTGTTGTCTTTGAGATTCCTAAAATGTATTTTACAGGATAGGGGACTGTTTCACTGTTAAACTTGATGATACTGTGGCTGTCATCCAGTTTATAAAAGCTCAGCTTCAGGGCTCTGAAGCGCTTCATAAATGTCTTCAATCTCCTGGCTGACTGAATGCACTGTACCAAAGGCATTTGCTGTCCTTTACAAGAGGAGAGGAGGCAAATTACATAATTAAAATCAAGAGCATCAATTAGTAACTTGTGTGCACTAATCATTAATTCAAAAGCACACATTATTAAGAACAAAACACTGCCATACTGTCACCTTAAGTTATCAGCTCTCTCTTCAGCTCTGTTTTTGGTCTCAACAAATTCCTAAGGGAGCTGCTAAATGCTCCACTATGTTCACCAGCTCGTCACGTTGTCTCTCTGCTATTTTAGCACAGCTTTTTCATTTGAAACAGCTTCCCGCTATGGCTGGAAACACTGATGACAGCAGTGAGAGCGAACCAAGTAAGTAAGTAAGTAAAACCAAAATGATGAGCTGAAAGTTGCTAAAATACTCCATAGAACAGAGATAATTCTCTGTGGGTTTGTCAATTTGAGAAACCCCTTTCACATTAGGCTATATAATTTGATCCATTGTTAATACAAATAATGAGTAATGCAGCTTTAAAAGGTATTCAGAGGATATGAATGATATGAGATAGTCTCGCTTTGCCAGACCAGCCACACGCTGTGGAGAGGAGGAAGGTCTGGCTACTCCACACAGCATTCCGGGATGGGAGAAAAACGTGCTCTGGTTTATTGGCATTTCTTTAAAACAATCACAATCGTCTTGGGCAGCGCTAAGCTCCGCACGGTAATGCTGTAAAATAGTGCGCGAGAAAACTCAGATTGGACAGATAGTCTAGCTAGCTGTCTGGATTTACCCTGCAGAGATCTGAGGAGCAGTTAACCATAGTCCTCATAAATCCACCAGTTTAAAATTCCAACACAAAGAAAGCAGAAGGAAAGGGACATTGGCGAAAATACATGCATCCGGCGGAATTTCCTGCCGCACCGGAGCAATCCCGGAAGTGGAATGTTGAGGATATAGACTAATGGCCCTTACCCACTGCTAGTACCAGCTCTGCTCGGCTCCACTCGACCCGGCCACGGTGCCCCGTACTCCATTTTCCATTGCAGATTTAGTACTGCCTCATGCGTGAGGCGAGTGTGGCGAAGGTCGCCGCAGGAAACTGCCGTGATCTAACGCGACACACACAGAGAACATCAAAAATGTGTTGTTTTTGATTCTCGGCATGTGGCTGTTGCTACAGCCAGAAGACACATTTTGTTTCAAAAGAAGCTGGAGGCAGCAAAAAAAACACAGCTGGCTAAACTATTTAAAAATGGCGGGTTTGTTCAGGACACCCTGTCAATACACAATGTGAGTCGCGCATGTGCAGAACGGCCGCCATCTTTGACAGCTTGCTACGGCAACACCACTTGGACAAACCATAGTTACCGACCGACGCAATACGAAACGCGAAATATATAGGCCTATATATAATTATATTATTTTCCTATTATTTCTTATGGGCAGTTGGCAGTTGTTTTAAGCCGCTACAGAGCTCCGCGACGCTGGTTACAGAGCTCCGTCGTATAAGCGGCAGTTGGTAGTTGTGTTCAGCCACCAATAGGTGACTGTGAGCTACAGGCACCGCCAGACGACGGTCCTTTCAGCGGCTGTGGCAGTTCAGTTTAGGCCAGAAAAGGTCAGCGTCATTCGGCCACAACATTTAAGGTTAGGCACCAAAACGACAAGTTAAGTTTAGAAAAAAAGATCCATGGTTTGGATTAAAACACTCCCGAGGAACAAACATGCATTTCCTGGGTGAAAGTATTTACTTTTCGCTCTTCGTCCAAGTGGTGTTGCCGTAGCTAGCTGTCAAAGATGGCAGCCGTTCTACACATGCGCGACTCACATCGTGTAGGGGACTCAAATCGTGTCTTGACACACCCCCGCCTGTCGGTAGCAATGATGATGCGCGCAGTGATTAGCGACGATTCTCTCAGACCAATCAGTAGTCTGCAGGTTTTCACGTCACCTTTTGGTATCGCCTCAGCTCACTTGGGACCTTGACGGAGGTGATACTAAAAAAAAGTACCTGTTAGCTAGTACCAGGGACTTTTTTCATAATGGAAAACCAAAAAAGGCGAGTAGAGCCGAGGCGAGTCGAGCAGGTACCATGTAATGGAAAAACGCCATAAGTGTCAAATGACACTGTCACAGCAACTCTTCTTCAACTCCCTTTGGAAACATCTGCATCAGCTTGGCACATTTGGATTTTGCTGATATGGCTCAATCTTCAAGTCATTCCACAGATTTTCTCTGGGATTCAAATCTGGGCTTTGAGGCTGCTTAAGGACTTTCACATTCTTGGTGTGAAGCATCTCCAACACTGATTTGGCAGCATGTTTGAGTCCTGTTGGAGGAGAAATTTATTGGCCCCACTCTCAGGCCTTTGGCACTCAGAAATTTACTCTCAAGATTTGCCTATGTTTGGATCCCTGCATTGTTCCTCTGGACCTTTGACAAAGTCTCCCAGTCCTCCCTGGCCAAGTCTGAAGCTGCACCGTTGTGCTTCAAGGTATGTATGGTGTTAGAGGGTTGATAAGCTCTGCCCAGTTCCAGCAGACACTTTGCATCAGCTGAAGCATTTTGAATTTTATTTCATCAGACCACAGAATATTTTGCATCATGCTCTCAGTCTTTCACACATCCTTAGACCAACTCCAGGCTGCTGCCATGTTTGACTTCTGTATTTTTTTGGAATGCCTGTGCTGACAGTTTCTGTTCTGCCAAGTTATTCTATCATGATTCATAACACTGGAGTTTTGTCAGTGTGGTCTTTAGGTTCTTGGCCCCCTTCGTGATCAAGGTCTTTCTTGGCAAGTTGCTCCATTTGGCCAAAAACCATGCAGCTCTAGGATGTGCCCTGGTAATTTAATTTCTGATCCTCCATCTCTTAATGATGGGGTCTGCTGTTTTTATAGTTTAATTCTCTAGACCTGAGTCATGGGCACGTTTCTGTATAGCCTTGTGATTTAAATATAGAACTGAAACAGTCGATCTACAAAAAAGGCATCGCCAGCCTAATTTATTAATCGTTTAAAAAGTTATTTTCACACCGATGACGAAACGCAAAAACGAAATTAAAATACAGAATATTCGTTGACGGGTTTTCGTGTACAAACCACGGATGAGAGAGAGGAGAAGAGATAGAACCGGATACAGCGTTCGGCGGGAAGCCCCGTTCATTCCAGTGAGAGTGCTCATAGCGCATAAAGCAATCATGGCGCGGTTCCTGGGGGCTTGGTAGGCTACAAACCTTTCACATCAAGGCCGACACAAATATTCACGTTCCGTGCATTCCACGGAAAACTAACATACAAAAATTCGCACCGTCACACAATCATTGATTCATCATAATAAACCCACACTCAACTCAACTCTACCCACAGGAGACAGGCTCGTTGTGTCCAATAGCACTGTGGTGTTAGTAGAGGTAGGTCCTTAAACTCGAGGGCCTCCTGACCGGACCGGACCGGACCCGGGATATAGCTAGACCCGATCGCCACCTGTTTTACAGCTGAGTGCCATTAATAAACTAACGTTAATTATCAACAAAACTTTGTATCTTACCTAACGTAGCCTTCTCCCCTGTGTCTGGCCGTGAGGCATTAATCCATCCTCCTTGCCAAGAAAGTTGGTCAAATCCATCCAGGTTTTCCGTTATTCCTCCTGATTCAAACAGCATGGTTTACCCCTCGTTAACTCAGTTTAAATGTCCATTTGCTGTTACAGTGCTAGATGACAAACAAAGATGTCAAAGTTCCGTTGCATTAACATAGCTTAGCCTAAAGATATCTTCGACTGTTTGCCCTTTTGAACTAGCTACAATAACGATTGCTCGTTGCCATGTCTCCTAACGTTAACATCACTGTACAGTATTGTTATTAGTTGCTAAGCTGTGCTCTCCGAGTCTAACCTGTGCTCCCTGACCCTTCACCTCCTCAACAGGTGCATTCATTAGTTTCATGCAGGTCGTGTAGTGCCGCCTTGTGGCCACAGATGCACTTATTATTAGAATAATAATAATAATAATAATAATAATAATAATAATAGTTTGTTTTTGCTTGTTTTTATCGGGATCCGAAATCCGCAATCGAAGCTGCAAAAGAAAATAAAAACGCACGGCGAAATACAGACGTTTCGGATTCGGTGTGGAAAGGTTCCGATCGAATATTAACGTGCGATTTGTTTGCACGAATTATTCGCGTTTGGTCTGAATAGGCTTTTTTTAAATGGCAAAAATGCCTAAAATCGACAGGTTCTTACTGCTCAAAGGTGACTTGTTTTCCGAGTCCTCCGTGACTGCAAATGGAACATATTTGGGTTTGGGACTGTTAACAGAACAATTGTTCGGACGAAAAGAGCAATTTGAAGATGTCACCTTAATGGATATTTTCGGTTCTGACCATGTTAATGTGGTCGAAACCTTTACTGAAACTCATGCCAGTGGATTTTCTGATCCATGATAAAAAGGAACGAATAGTTGATTCTTCGTATTGAACAGTTCAATCCGATTCGGGTAGGCTACAGCCCTAATTATTGTAGACTGGTAATAAAAAAACATTTGTTTTTCAATGTTAAATGTGGCCTCCACAGAACGTCCTTACACACAAGTACACACAAAAATAGTTTTTGTTCAGCATTTTTGTTTATTCTGCTGAACCAAAACGATTAACATATTGTCATACTGTATATTCAGGGTAAGGACTAAAAAGAGATTTTTTTTTTTTCTTTGTAAAATCAGTTAGAAAAGACCAATGAGATCTCAGTTTGTGTGATGAACAGAGAGGCAGAGAGTTTCGTGTACACAGAAAGCACTGCTTTATTGACTGCACTGGACTGGACTGGATTGGTCTGGACTGGATCAGATGGGACTGGGACTCCATCAGATGAGGGTGGGAGTTGAGGGGGGTGGGGTCAGACAGGTTTGGGGTGGGGTGGGTGGGATCATAGTGGGATGCAGCCATCTTTAAGGCAACACAAACAGCATGCAGATACAGTCACAGGAAACATCGTCATCATCATCATCATATTGCTTTTCAAAGTCTCGCTTAAAACATCGAAATTGTACAAAAAGGAAGAAAATAGGTTTTTCGCACTAATGAAAAATACATTTTTTGATTTTCCCTCCTACAAAGAAGATTCTAATACAAGAAAATAAATATAGCAAAAAAAGCCAAAAAATAATTTAAAATAGCTCTTCTTTTTCATATATGTTCAATAGTTCTCTTTGCTATTAACAAATGGCACAACATTCTTTGAAACAAAGAATACAGAAGGATAAACTCCTGCAACATTCATATTATTGTACTGAAGAACCGATGCAGAGTGGAGGAGAAACTGGACACCACAGCAGAGATTTACCTTTATAAGGACAAATAAGACAGGAGGAGGAGAAACAGCCTGTGTCTAGCTCTGCTTTGATTAAACAATGCTGATTGGTAATTAAATAGGGCCTAAATATGACCATGTGATGCAAAACCCTCTCATGTTGCAGAATGATACCCAATATTTAAAAAATGTCATGAGAGAGCAGAGAGAAGGGAGAGAAACTGTTCAAAGAAGCAGCCTTGTCAATTAACCTTATGTCAACAAATGAGGACATAAGTGCTTAAAATAACTAATTTTAACGTAAAAATTGGATATTCATATGTGCTTATAGGAGAAAGTACTGAGAAGTTTCTGCAACAAAAAGTTGCTGAGAATTTGCAAACTAAAACACCACTGAACTCTTGTTTCATAATGTGTTTTAAACCTGAGAGAGAAAACATTGTGAATCGCAGGACTTTTTTTGTTGTTGTTATTAATGAGAGTCAGAAACTGTACTGAGGAATACTGGGAAAAGGGGAGTAGGAGAAAGTGACTAAAAGTAGAGAGAGACATGAAGTGAAGCTCAGAGGGAGACAGATAATGCCAAAACAACACAAAGTCAAAGAGAGCAAGCAAGAGAAAGAGAGACCGACTATGATTAGAGAGAGAGGAGAGAGAAATGTTTAAGAGGACATCCACACAAGTCAGTTTTGGCTCTTTGTCCACACTAAGCCTGTGTTTTTCTAAATCGAAAACAAAGCTCTTTCGAAGTTTAAGTCAGACTTAAATTGGAACCAATTTGAACATGAGGATGCATCGCTATATGGGAAAACCAGGTTTCTCTAACCTTCTGCCCTGACTATGAAAACATGACGTTTAAGAAATCCGTTCATTGGAGAAAGCCGACAGTAACCCGGTAACTTAAATGCATGCAAACAAACAAAGATTTTATTTATACAGCTTAATTTCACAGATCACACCCTTACCTCAAATGTGTGAATCATTAGGCACACCAACTAGCTAAAAAATGTGTCTTTTTAATGTTAATGTTTCTTATTGTTCAGGCATTTTAGTGTGGACGGAGATTTACAATCTGAAAACACTAGTGTGGAAGAGAAAAAATAATCAGATTACAAAAGCAGTGAAGAAAAACAGTGAGAAACAAGATAAAATAACAAAAATCACGGTGAAATTAAGAGAAAAGAATACAGTACAAAGGGCCTCTTAACAAATAGTCTAAACCTGCATTTTAAATCCAGAATGTGTCTAGACGTGATTTATCCAGATTACATTTGCACCTGGAAGTAAAGTGTCTCCAGTGCCTGCGCTGAAATCACCCTTTTCCTCATAAATCAGATTCCCACCAACGTCCTTTTGTTACATTTACCCTTTGTGTTAAGCTCCGTTTGAACTTAAATGTAAAGTTTCCAAATGTTGGATTGACCATCAGTGTTAGACAGTAGCTTTAGCCAAATGGATCTTCAGTGTGTCCTGGTTGCATTTACACCTCCAATTTGTCTACAGTGATATATGTGTGAGCAGAGTCTAAACCTCCCAGGAGCCAAATGGTAAAACCAGATGTAAATGGAGGCTAAATACTGTGTGAGTGTGAGGAAAGAACCATGAATAATAATTGAAAAAGAAGGATTCAATTTCAAGAATGGATTGTTATTGGGACAGAGATGGCAACACTTCCCTACAAGTTAGCTAGAGGCAGCTCGCCACCTGAAGTCACTGATAGTCCCGTAAACTGCATCAGGTGTGCATATAGTAGTGTAGTCTTGCTTTGCCAGACCTTCCTCCACCTCGGCGCTGCGGAGGAGGGTCTGGCGAGTCTACACAGCATTCCGTGACGGGAGAAAAACGTTCTCTGGTTTATTGGCATTTCTTTTAACTAATCACAATTGTCTTGGGCGGCGCTAAGCACTGGACGGAGCAACGGTGCCTCTGCAAAATAGCCTCGGGAAGGAACTTGTTTTGGTGGGACGTGTACGTTCAAAAGTTGTTTTAGTTGTGCAACAGAAAACTCAGATTGGACAGATAGTCTAGCTAGCTGTCTGGATTTACCTTGAAGAGATCTGATAAAAGGTTAACCATAGTCCTCATAAATCGACCGGAGTTTAAAATGCCAACACAAAGGAAGCCCAAGGCAACGGATATCCAGCCTAAATGAGTGAAATCCAGCGGAATTTCCGTCGGCAACGGACCAATCCCGGAAGTGGAACGTCGTGGATATTGACTAACAGTAGTTTAACTACTATCGTCTAGGTTACCTGACTTAAAATAAACATTTTGTGCATTTTGTTCCTACTGAAGACATAAATATTTAAAAACATGTCACAAATATATAGGTTAATAAAATTTAAAAAAAAAGGCTCAGTAATTTCCTAAAACAGCTGGGCACTGTAGTTTTTAGCAAACGTTACTCAAAAAGGAGTAAATTGTGCATTTTTGGGCACTATTTTCAGCTATGGATTAATACACATTTGGTGCAGTAGTATTTACAGCAGCAGGATGGTACAGTATGTATAGGATTGAGTTCACCTACAGTATGTGTGTGCATGGTAATGAAGGAGCATGTCATCCAGTGTGACAACAGTGGGGCCCATCGATGTGTTTTTAATATTGTTTGGACAATAATGGAGGTCTACGAGGAATAAGATATTTCAGGATTTGGATAGAACTTTGTCTTACTTGTTAGTGTGATCAATTCATTGTTGGTTTTGGTCTTTTTAATGGGATTAGTTGACACTAAGAAAAATATAGAATATCGCCAGCCTTATCTTTGTAAGATAAGGTAAGGTAAGATAAGGTTTGTTATCTGTTTTGGGTAATGTTGGCCAAATTGAATTGTCTGAATACAAATGCATCAACAAATGCATCAGCTAACCACATATAACCACAGAGGAGGAGTTTTATATTGAAAGTCATGGTTGATATTAAAAAACTCTGTCCCAGAACTGAATTGGTCATGCCATTTAATGGACATATTACCGGTTTCCGTTCTGCTTTCCTGATTCGATTGTTACAGTTTGTAAAGGAAATACTTGGATGGAGACCCGGCTGTATAGAGATAGAGAGAACAGAGAAAGTACAGAGAGAAAAGAGAGAGACAGAGGTGAGGAGGCGAGAGGGCAAGGAAAGGGGAAGTGCCTGGTGTTGTTTATATTAGCTGCTTGTTAACTTGACTGTGCGGACAGGCTGCAAACAAAACGCAGAGGAAAGAACAAGTTGTACTTTCTCTGTCTGCTTTCCTGGCTCCGGTTCAGTAAGCGTCTCCCTCCTCTCTTTCTTTCTATCTATCCATCTCTCTTCTGTTCCCTTCCCTCTCTCGCTCTCCAAGCCAGAGCAAAGCAGTGTGCAACGTTTTCCCCTCCTCACACGTACTTACACAACACATGCCTGTCATTATTTGTCCTTAAAGCTACAGACATCCTTTTTTTCTTGTTTAACGTTGTTGTTTTTTTTGATCGTCCAATGCTTCAAAAGCAATTCGAAAAGAGACACGTGTCGGCCAAGGAGGCTGATCGATCACCGGACAGGAGAGAAGAGAGGAGTAGTTGTGGGCAGGAGGGACATGACAGGAGGGGTGGTTTTTAGGGGGACTTTGCTGGTGGTGGGAGGAAGAAAAGTGAGGAAGATGTTGGATGGTGGAGACAGAGTAAGGTGCGCAGTTTGTGTAGATGGGAGCTTTAGTTTGAAATTTCTCGGAGCCGCTCTGGAGGCAGATGTAACCTCAACGTTTGTGTTGAACCTTGGTGGGTGGAGCAAGTGATGTTGGACTGAAGCCCACTGAAAAGGCAAATAGTAAAAAACAGGAGGGAAGCTTTTAGGATGTGTCAGGTTTTCTTTAACTTAACATGAAAATACACATCTGCTTGGTGTTTTGTTGGCAGAGCGGAGTACTGTCAACTCTTACTTCTCGGGAAGGCAATGAGTCATGCAAAACAATTAGTTGATTAATTGATAAGTCACTTAAAAGAAAATTAAGTCTTTTTTTTATAATTCTAGTGATTATCTTTGGGTTTTGGACTGTTGGTTGGACAAAACAAGCCATCTGAAGAAAAAGGTTTTCCATTTTTCATTATTTTTTGACATTTAATTGACTAAAGGATCAATTATAGGTATAATCGTAATGAAGTATTGTTAAATGATCTACTCTCTGTGCCAACCATGAACCACAACATCCCTGTTTCTCTTCTGACCAAAGACTTTTGTTGAATTTCCTGCCCCACCTCGCTCTCCCTATAATTTCCTGTAATTGCTCCAGTGTTGCTGTCCAATAAAGGCATAAAATTCCCCCTCACAAATTTGAGTCTCCCAAGCAACTCATGTGGGGAAATTAGATCTAACAGAGCAATGTAATCTGAAGGGCTGCAAATAATGATCATTTTCATTGTATTATTATTTTCATTATATTCCTTGATTACTCAATTCCTTGTTTGGTCTAGGTGACGTCTTCAAATGTCTAGTTTTGTCCAACGCATAGTCCAAAACCCAAACATTGTTTTCACTATTGTGTATGACAAAGAGCAGAATCAATCCTCACATTTGAGAAGCTGGAATCCTAAAGTATTTGCCATTTTTCAATAAACGTGGCCCAGGCATTTTCTCACATATGGTAATGGGCATAGTTCGGCTAGTTTGCCTAACTGACCTTCAGTTCAAACTGACTGTACTTGTATTGATCTTGGTATGCCAATTAGCTACCCCGCAAGATCATGAATGAGTGAGAAAAGGCCCTCTGATTCAAATCACTATGGTTCTTTGACTCCACCAATTTAGGCTTAACTTGACAATTGACCTTGTTTCTGCTTCCACAGCGACTCAGTCTGTATGACTAAACCTCCAATCTGTGCAGTGTGTCTGGGTTGTGGATGTTGAGACCTTGAAGCCATAACTTTGCTGTAACGGAGAGGAGAGCAAAGCGCCAGTAAAAACAGAGTAAGCAGATAATGAGTCAGCATTCTAATTTGATCCGAGCCACGGCGGCCAGCTAAAGCGTTACAAAAGGAGAAAAAAACAGCTTCCAAAGGCTTTTTCAAAACACGGAAAATGAACATGTCTAGTAGTAGTAGTAGTAGTAGTAGTAGTTGAACAGTATGATACATTATTGTAAATGTGTATTAACTCCAGTGGTGGGTAGGTGGGTGGGTGGGTTTGTATTGCTGGCGTAGGGCATTAAAGCAAGGACTGGACATAATATCAAAAACAGGAAGCACTAAGCAGTCAGTGGGTCAGCCTGCATTTCCAAATGATCAAAACGTGACAGTCTCTTGTCAGTTTGATCCATTCCATAGACAGACCAGCTTTGTGGAAAAACAATGTGCTAAAGCATCAAATGAAATTTATCACCACTAAAGAATCGAAAGCATTTGCCAATCCTGGCTTTACTGACCTAAGCACAGCCTCAAACCACTTTCTTATTGGATGAAGGAGCAACCACAGAGGAAGAGAGACATCCTAAGAACAGCATCCTGGTTGCCCTTCTGGTTCCCCAAAACCACCTCAGGGCAACAATCAGTTTTATTTTTATTTTTTTTATTAATAAATTTTTTCCATTCAGTAGATGCAATGTTTAGAATTTGTACATCTTCTACATTTCCTGTTCAATTAAACCAGATGGTTTTGTTGCATAAATCCATTTGTACAACAACATTTACTAGTGTTTTGTTGCTGGGAGGTCCTAACTTGCCTCCCTACTAATAAAAAGCTTTAAATGTGATCTTTGCTCAGCTGAGGAAGTTCTGAGGAACCCAGCCCTGTTGGAGCAGTGATGTCTTTCCAAGGGAGTTTACAACAGTGTCAGTACAGTAAACAGCAGCTGTGTGAATTATAGGCAAGGTTCCAATTGCCTGCAGCAACCAGTGTTGGCCTTTAACCAGCTTTTCAGCAGAAGGCTAGATGGAGTGCATCACTGTGTGTAGGTGTGTTTCTGACCTGCCATTACATGCACGATGCCCACCAGCTTATTTCTGTGGTGTAGCATTCAGGCCAACTCCTGCAGAGGAGAGGGTGTTGCCTCACACATGCACCAGCTCACCATTTAGAAAACTGTATAGATGTTTATTTATCCATTATGCATAATGTCTTAACCATGCACTCTAAATGGTAAGCTTGCACTGAAGAACATAACCTCCAATATTGGAGCTGATACTGACACTGATGCTTCACTCTGACGCACCATGACTGATATGACAGATGAAACCCAGAAAAGAAAAATCTAATCTGGATATCCAACCTGACAGAGTTGCAAAATTCAAAGATCATCAGAGCACATTTCGGGCTGTCAGCCAACACCCACACCAGCGTACCACACAAAGGACAGTGATGCTTTGAAGTTGTATTCTAGCAGATATTGATAAAAAAAAAAACCTGCAAAAGACTCCAGTCTACAGTATCTATGAAGCAGAAGGAGATGGCATTGAAGCCACACTGTAAATATAGAATAATAACCAGTTTGTGTTTGCTAAGGCTGCACAGTATCGAGGAAAACTAAATCAAAACTGGAATTTGCCTGACAAGGTTCTACATTGGAGTGTTCTTGGGTTCAAATCTGACTTACAAATAGGGGTGAATCTTTAGAAAGTCTAACTCACCTAACCACCTCCACAACTACAACTGGTGAGAAAATTCAGCCAAAAAAAGTCATTTTTGTTTTCCTGCCTCCGCTGTGCAGCCTTAGCATTTGCTACTACATGTTAAGGCCATACATGTGAGGCCTTGTCTAATACCACTGTCTACAAAGTCAGGCTACTCTGAACATTGAATATTGAAACCAAGATTACATGTTTTTGTCTTAGCAACCCATGAATGGTAACAACCACCTGGTGGAGGATTCTGTGGGCCGTAATAATGATACGTCACCACATCCTCGCTTCAAAACACAAGCTTTTTTGCAGTTATTGTTGTTGTGGTCAGTTTCCATGGGTGTTGTAATAACAGTAGCCAACGTAGAAGTCCAAAATCCTCAACCTGTCCTGTATCTATGCTGTTTTACTAATTCAGCAGCTGCTGAATGGTTTTGTGTTGACAATACTTCAACACAAAAACACAACAAAAGAGTTTTTTTTTTTTCCGGACTTGGACGAGGTTGGAGGACTAATAATGTGAATATTTTAGGATGGCTACATCTGAAGGACAAAGGAGACGGAGACGCTGCGCTGTCAAAAGTAATAATACTCTCTTGCTGATAGGGGGCGTTTCGCTCTGAGTGAGCTCATACTTCCTGATGCAGTCAGGACCACATACATAAAAAACTAAGTCATCTTGTACATTATAACCCTGTTATACCAGCTCTGGTGTGTGTGTGTGTGTGTGTGTGTGTGTGTGTGAGAGAGAGAGAGAGCTGTATGTTGTGTGTTTAGTTCAGCAGCATTTGGATTTTTCTGAAGGGGGTTAATATGTGCGAGTCTGCGTTGAACTCCCATCGCCAGCCCATTACTATGGTGACAGGCTTTTCCTATGTGAACCCCTGTGAATGCAGATGTGGGAGAATACAGGATGGCTTTATTGGTGGTGGTGTAGCAGAATTGCAATGGAGGAGCTCACACAACACCGCGGCACCGTGCCTGAGCTTACGGCGTTTCTGACTGAACCCTATCGAGCTGGGTTGAACCAGGTTGAGATTAAACCAAGCTGACCTGGACATTACTGGCAGGGTTGTTTGACATCCTTATCTAACATTCTTCATCTTGAAAACCAGACACGGAGCATGTGTATGTGTAGATAAAATGTAAATATGCTGCCTTGATACACAGATCTGTTCTTTGGCGTGGTCAGTTCAGAAGACAGGCTAGAAGCTATCAATACAGAAAACAAACAGAGGAAGTACACTGGACTTGCACCTCTATTTAAGTGTCTGTTCATCAGGCCTGGGTCAAGCAGCACTTAAAATTACTTGTGATGCTTTATTTAATCCATTGGAACCAGATGGGTGGGGTCCTAGCTGTGAGAGAGCCGAGTGAATGAAAAGAAAGTCCCTTCTTGTAGTTGACCACAGAGGTATTAATTATTAGCTGTTTATCTGACTTGTCTCACTCATCTGGTAATTCAAACAAGTAAAAATGAGCATTAATTATTGGTTGAGACTATTAAACCTAGGGCTGATGGGCATATGGTCATACTGAGAGAAGGAACATGCTCAGTAGTAGTCGTTTAGGAGTTGAAAACAGTGAAGCTTGTCAAATAAGGAAGTTTCTAGACATACACACATCACTTTATATATATATATACTGTATACGATATAAAATATGTATATATATATATATATATATATATATATATATATATGTATCTCTGTCTTGCGTCGCTTTTTCGATAAATCTTTAAACCTTTTATTCTTTTTTTTTTAAGTTTTTCTTAACCCCTGAGAATACCATGGACTGCTTTAAGTACAAAATACAATTCTCTGAGAGAAAAAAAGTATTTTTTTTTTTTTTTTTAAACAACTCAATTCAAGAACTTAAGAGTGCAGGACTCTGAAGCTGATTATTACACTGTCATCATTCATCTAACAGGAGAACAGGTGCAGCAGAGCCATCAGTTGCGAGAGCTTGGCTACGTCAAACTTACACAACAACATGCCTACTCAGTGCTTGGCTGAATATGACAGCGTTGGGCATCTTACTACACCAATATCATAAACTGCATAGATACACATGGATGAGATAAAGTGGGACTAACTTGTTTCTATTGATGTCTGTTGCCTGAAAACTGCACTGTGCACTGTGAACCCCTCATGTTAACCAGCACAATGCATGAGACAAGATGCAAAAGTTTAGGGGAGAAAATGGTTTTGAGGAACATTGTCATTGTAATCTGAGCCAGCCAAGACTGTGAGTTGTGGTTGAAAGCTCAGAAAAAGCCAGTAAGTGGATATTTGAGT
The DNA here is from genome assembly GCF_008315115.2 of Sander lucioperca. Classification (NCBI taxonomy): domain Eukaryota; kingdom Metazoa; phylum Chordata; class Actinopteri; order Perciformes; family Percidae; genus Sander; species Sander lucioperca. The sequence continues at coordinate 34,560,204 of NC_050185.1, forward strand.
TAAGATTATTTTGTCACGTTCTTTCTCCAGTTTTGTCTTATCACTAAATGCCAATGAGGACAGTCGGCAGTGAAAGGGATTTTTTTGCCCAAGATTTTGGCATATTTGTACACAAGAATCTTAAATTATGAAGCATTATTAATTCATACCACTGAGCTGACAGAGGAAATAGGCTACACAATACATAAAAACAGTAAAGTTTTTGCCACCAATCTAAAAGACTGGTTTTGAATGGGAGTTGCTAGCAGGCTAAAGTTTATTTTCTGTTTCTCCATGTATATCTATTGCTAGTGCTCAAAGTGTAACCTGGCCAAACCCTGTTTATCGATGGCTCTGGACTGCCGTGATCTAGTTAAGGGGGGGCACAGAACAGTAGGCAGCTCTTTGCATTGATAGTACAGTGTGGCTCTGCTTTGCTAACTGTTGCAGATGCTTTGTTGATTATTGGCAAACGCTGCATTTACATCCTTGTTTCAGGCACTAGACAATTGTTAAGGTGACAAGGAGCCCAATACTGGCTACACTCGGTAGCCAATCCAACGGGATTTCCTTTTGGTTTGATTGTTACAAATCCGATTGAGAAACGACTGATTGATCTACTTACTGATTGTTTGGTTGATTGATAAGGTTGGGGGGTGGGGGGTGGGAGTGTTGAGGGGAGGCAGGCAGGGGCATAGGGCAAGCGACAGAAGGCACAGAGTTTCTACGATGATTTTTCTCCAAAGGTTCAGGCAAAAAAAAAAAAAAAAACTGAACTCAGAATTTGAAAGCATCTGACAGAAGATCAAATATTTCAACAACAGCTGTGATGAGAGCAAAGGGATTTGCTTATAGTAGTATGTGTGTCGGTATGTATATGTGTGTTTGTGTCTCTGTGTGACAATCTGAATGTGCACCAGGGTTGGAGTCACAAAATTGGAATAGCTGGAAATCTGTTTTTTTAGTCTGTGAAGATTTGAGAATGATGGTTTTTGTGTATACAATTTGGAACTGAGTCAACATGATGAGAATTGACCCCAACCCTGAATGAGCATCTATTATGCACACGAGTGCTTACATTACAGCTCTTATGACTAGCTAGTTGTGCTTTTCAAGGCTGAATACATGTTATCCCATGTCCCCCTCAGTACATATTCAGACCAGCTCCGGTGTGAAATTGTCTTTCCACTTAACATATTCAAGAAAACAAGGACTCATTGGATGCATCTCAGGCTATAAAGACCAAGAGCGAAGCAGACCCTGAAACCAGCTTGAATAATAATAATGCCCCGAAGTATTTGTCTCCAAGTCTGGCAGATACCACAGACATGAGGCAAGAAATAGGTACTTCAACGCCCAAAAACAAAATGAATCTGAAATACAAAACAAAAAAAGACTAAAGGTAATGTTTGTTTCCTATTTGTTGAATGTATCGCATCTTGTGGTAAGCTAACGACAAACTATGGTCCGGAGGAGAGGCTTTACTGTACAACAGGCCATCAGCTACATTCAAGTTCCCCCCCAAAAGAAAGCAGGTGAGAGCTGAAGAGATTTTCCACTAGTAAACGTGACAGGGATTGGGTTGAACAAAGCCATCCAGCTATGTTTTGTGGACTGTATATTGGGCACAGATGGAGAAACAATTTACCAGCGGAACTCTGCTTGGATAACTGTGTGTATATGTGTGTGTGTGTGTGTGTGTGTTGGTTTGAGTCTCAGTTCTTTAGGATGCCAGCACGCTCCTTCTCAGCAGGTCCTCGTTCCCAGAATGCAACTGCGGCAAGTGGAGTTTGCGTCCGCCAGAGCGCGTGTCCGAATCACTCTGCTCGCCATCAGAGAAGTACCCGTCAGTCTCGGCAGCGTCCAGCAGGGAGATGTCCTTTCCTGTGAGCGGCAGGCCAACAGACTCCAGCCCTACTATGCCTCCACTTCCACTAACGCCCCTACCTCTGGATTTACCATGGCGGGACAGACGGAGCCGCGGACCCCTGCCTCGAATGGTCGCCCCTGTGTCGGGCAACGTGACCCCAGGGCTGGAGGCCGGACGTGGAGATGAGCCTGCAGTGAAACCAGATGCAACACCATTCCCTGTGTGGATGCTGTCCCACGGGCCGCGGTCCTCTGAGATGTGACAGGAATCCATTTTGGAGATGGGTGGCTGTGGTGGCGGTTCCCTGGGCAGGTCAGAGCTTCTTGTCTGGTGGTGATGAAGGTAGTTGTGGTGCAAGGCCTTGGAGGATCCCCTGGACCTTTCCCCTTTCTGGCCCACATTGGTGGGCTTTTCCTCCGTCACGCTTGCCCAGAGGCTCTTTGCAGGGGAGGGGCTGCTGGCGGCGGAGGCGGCCGCTGCAGACAGCAGCGTCTGGGGCAAGGTGGTGGATTGCGGGTTACTACGAGCACGGGGCTTGTTGCTCCCTCGCGGTTTGCGGCCCAGCTGGGGTGTTTTCCAGGTGGACTGCATGGAATTCTCCATCATCAGGTTTAGCAGGCTTTCCTCGCCTTGCAGAAGCTGGATGACAGGAGAAGAAGAGAGGAAGTGAGAAAAGGAAAGATGAAAGAGGAGATGGGCGATGAGAATGTAAGAATTAAAAGTAAATACCATGAGAGTAAATCAGAAGAGAAGAAAAAAAGAACTGACTCAGTTCATGTTTAAAAGGTGCAATAAATACACGTTTTACACAAAATGTTTATGATATATCTGGAATCTTGCTCGTTGATTAATACAACAATTATTTTGCCTGTTGCTAGGGTTTCTGGTTTGGAAACCTAACATTCTTGCCTGTAATATTTTGGAACAATAACTCCCCACCCACCACCACCTACCCGAACAGCTTCCAACAGCTCAACAGTGGAGGATGTGAGTAACTGATGTCACAAGACATTTTATTGTCCTTGTCAAAAAAAAAAATCTGATGACAAAGCTGACACTAACAGCATTTTACATAATGATGTTGAATCTCTAACTTGCTCTTTTGTATTGTAAAAAAACCCTGAGTTTTATCATTAATCACAACGACAATGTGGGACCTGTAGGTTTGTCATTACTTCATGCCCTGTTAAAAATTCTGTTTATTTTTGCCGATCTTTCTTCTGTTTAATTGAAAAAATGACCATGTTCCTTTTTTTTTTTAGTCCCTGAAAACATCCCCAAACAATGGAGTTATGGCATGCATTCTGGTTGGAGCCCCCTACCAATCAATACACAAACACAGCACATTCCTGAGGAGAACAGCAGGTCAGCCACAGTGCAGCTCTGCTCTCACCATCAGCTTTCTCATCAAACTCGCCTCCTGCTGCTGAAGGCCTACCTGGTCGGAGAGCAGGCTACCGCTCTTGTCCCGATGCTGGGCACCCAGAGCCCACTGGCTCAGCATGTCATCAGCGGTGATCTGAACCGACTGGGCGAGCCAGCTGTCGAACAAAGAGTTGTCCAATGGGAAGGACTTTGATAAACCTGAGGAAAGGGGAAGGGACATAAGCAGGGAAAGCAGATGATGCAGGGAAGAGACGGATGACATCAATACAGAGACAGAGAGTGAGCAGGGGGAGAAAACGCAATATGAATGAATTGGTAGGGATAAAGGGGAGAAAAAGGGACAGAAGGGGGACAAAGCAGACAGGTTAACTGCATTCAAATGTTACACTGCAAATAAAATGGTAAAAATAAGCCTTAGATTTATTTTACTTAGCTGGCAATGAAACACATTGATTGTTTTACAAGAACACATTAATACATTTTGAATGTCAAAGACTCAATTTGGATGACTTTTCCAAAGTTTAACAGTCAAAGCACCAATCTAACACAAAGTAATGCAAAGTTGATTGGCGGGCAAAACCTGCTTAGTCTTCTTGCCAAAAAAGATGATGACATATCTAAATGCATAGAAAGTAAAGATAGCCAAATGCATTTAAACAGCTGCTGTCTATACCAGTGGTTTTCAAAGTAGGGTCTGGGACCCCCAGCCAAAAGCGGAATAATGTATTATTACTATAATTCCATCTATAAGTAACGCAATGACAGAATGTATGATTTTTTTGGTCATGGGTTTCATACACTTTCTGCAAAAAGTCATTGGCAAAGATCCTATCAGATCGCAGACCCTGGGACAAAATCTTATCAAATGGTGGTCCGTGGTTTAATTTGTGTCAGTTTATGTGAAAAAGTTAAGGAACCACTGGTCTACACAGTACAGAGCTGTTTGAAATTGCAAAATCTTCCAGTTTTGTGCCACAATAAAGTAAAATAACAAGTTCCTCAATCTGAGTTGGTGTGACACAACATTTAAAGGCAAGTGAAGTTAATTATACCGACATCTCAAAATAATCAAAAATGTAATGCAACATCTCCAAACTGATGTTAATCTCTCACATAGTACTTCTAGATGTTATTTTTTCTCATCACAATTCCAAATGGAAACACAGAGCCTACTGCACGTCTGTCAGAACAACAACTTGACACAATGATATTTAAAGTATGCAGCGATAAGCTTTAAATCCAACCATGCTGTTTCTGTTGCTTCATCATCATCATCATCATCATCATCATCATCAATAATGAAGATATAAACCCATTTTACAGCAGAAATCCTGTTTTCTGTCTCCTTCCCAACATGGTTGTGTGTGTGTGTGTTTGTGTATAATTAGGAGATTTTCATAACTCCTTTTCAATCATTGTGGGCTGTGAAAGTGCTGTGAAAGTGCTGCCAAAGCACTGCATGTCTGTCTGTGGCATTTTTGTCAACACACAAACTCATACATACACACAATGCAGTGAAGACCATGAGGTATAAGGAGAACAGACATGGGGGGGGTGGGATCCATTAGCTCATGCACTTCTTCTCTCCTGTTCCCAGAGAGGAGGTTTCCCACATTTTGGCTTTCACTCCTCACATCTTTACATCCTCAAACAAAGCTAGGGCCAGGGCTGGTTTGATGGCATTCAAACCAGTATGGAATCCAGTTTTTTAACACAAGTTTTTCTGGAACCCTGTCAAATTCATCTAGATTCAGGCAATTTTAAGTAACAAAAGTTTTAAATAACTCTAAGTTTTGCCAGAAAGATAACATGTTTGATATGCTTAGGTACTACCTGAGTGGCATACACATTGTTCATTACTGACAAAAAAAGAGAGAGGAGATTAAACAAATTCGGAACCGAATCCGAAATGGAACGTACCAACTGTAGCTGTAAGCTAGCTAGCAACGGACACACCAAGTTAGAAGCGTTTATCATGTTTTGTTCTTTTATAGATGGCAAAAATGTCCAAAACATGTTCTAGTGTTGGAACCTCTGTTAGATGCACATAAGACATGAACCCTGATTTGATAAGAATCTGTGCTTGTAGTTTCTTACAAAGAGGATGTTCACAGAAAATGGAATAATGATAGCGAGACCTCCACATGATAGCAATTTTACAAAAACAGCCTATTCCCTGTTTTTTTTTTTTTTTTAAATAACTATCACCCATAACAACCTTTCGAAACTCAGTACATCAAGAGTGTAGACAAAGAACAATCTAGTTCCTTCGGTGAAAAATCTGCATTTGTGTTTCTCTTTGTTGGTATAACAGCAGCAGGCAAAAAATGATGTGCAGCAAAATGATTTTAGCCTCCAGAGGGTGTATTATCTAGTGAAAGGAAAAATAATGAAATGTAGTGTTCTTACTTGGCCAGGAACAACCATTAACCTCTGCACACAGAACACAGAGAGTCTGTCATATCCACTTTGGGGAACAACTGCCTCTTTACAACCCATAGAACCATATAAATTAAGCAGGGATGCCCATAATATTGACAAATAACTTTTGCACAAGCACATTATGAACAAATACCGACAACTGCGTGCAGATTATTCTGCTGTGAGCCTCTTTCTTTTCTCTACTATCTTTCCAGCATCCCTGTAAATCTTCAGTGCCAATAATGATCTGCCAAGCAGGACGGCAGGAGGTGCTGTTAGGGTGGCTTTAAAACCAGCTATTCACCACACGCACGCACGCACGCACGCACGCACGCACGCACGCACGCACACACACACAGTCGGTCGTTTCCATGACGCAGCATGTCTCTGCAGGAGTCGAGAGAGCTCAGAGGGAGGGAATAGGTGACGGAGGGAAAAAGAGCCAGTGAAGAAGTGAGAGGAAGACAGGAGGGAATGATGGAGGAGAGGAGAGAGTAGCAGAGTTCAGAGAGAGGGAGGTGGGAGGGAAACCTAAAACATGCCACTGTAGTCTTAAGATATGCTCAAATTCTCACATACTGTACATCCTTACATTCTTTTGGTTTTTACATCTGGGAAACTATAGACACAAGACTAAGAGTCTACAGCCATGCTAGCAGCTCTGTGAGGCTGTGCTTAGGCACGGCAGTGATTTGAACCAAACGCAAACATCAGCATGCTAATATGCTCACAATGATAATGTTAACATGTTGATGTTTAGGGAGTGTGATGTTTTATTATTCACCATCCTAGTTCAGTGTGTTAGCATGTTAACATTTGCTAATTAGCACTGAAAACAAAGTAGAGATGAAGCTGATGACATAGGTATTTGGTCACAAACCAAAGGATTAGAAAAATTAAAAATTTGACCTGATGATGCGGATGGATGAAAAACTGAATCGTGAGGGGAACATTAAAGTCTGTACAAGTATGTATAAGACTGTTTTGTTTTGTCTGTAGTCTCTCTGTGGATTTTCTCAGACAGGAAGTTGTGGGAGATTATGGGATGTCATTGATGTTAAATCTTTGCTCAGTTTCTTTTTTCTTTTTTGTAGTACATACCCAAATAAATGTATTTTCAGCAGGAAGCTTATAGTGGAGCTGTATCTTTAAAACCAGATGACGACACTGACTCTTCCCCCCTTTCTTCAGCTACAGCTAACGTGTTGAACTAATGGGCTACTGTAGGCTTATGCTATGCATCAAAAGGTCCTGGTGCCGTTACAGACATCTAAAGCCCCTTTTCAAGGCTTTGTTACGTGACAACAACAGTTGTGGGGAACAGCCGGCCTCAGTGCGAGTGCACACTAGTCCTACAGCTACAAATACCTCCAGGAAGGCTTGACAGAACAGCTGATTTTTAAGCAGCGAGCAATGATTCGCTAGTGCAGGGTAAGGAATGCATTAGCAGCAGAACAGGGCCAAGACCAGTGCTAGAGACAGAGACAGAGACAGAGACAGAGAGAGAGAGAGAGAGAGAGAGAGAAAGAAAGAGTGTTGCTAGGTCTAAAGCCCTCACCATAGTCTGATGATTGTTCTCGGGTGCCAACTGTCTGCCTGGAAACTCAACCAAAGAGACAGAGATGGAAACAGAGAAACTAAAACAGAGTAAAGGTGCAGGAGGAGTAACAGAGCGATCTAAAAGACCCATCAGAGCGATGAAGGGGAGACGAGAAGTGCAGCAGGCAGAAAAAGAGTGAACTAAATACTTGGGTGAAATCACAGACGGACACAATAATAGAAATCACCCTGTCAGAGTTGTTCTCTACAACAACAAAAATGTTTTCCTTGTCTACCTGTCTCTTGCCATATTGTGTCAAATTGATCTCACACTATTCTTATCTCCAGTTTGGCTTCATTATCTGTCAATGCTAGTTAATGCTAAAGGAAAAAAAGACTCTAATACACCTTAAAGCTTTAGTGTGTAACTTTTTTATAATAATGAACGTCTGTTACATTCAAGCCATTGCCAAATTAGTTGATACAAATTTAATTAAGACTATCGGCTCCACAAAACTCTCTCTGTATTTCTCAGCATGGCTGTGTTTAGAAATTGGTGCCGTCCGGCAACTTTCGACAGCAGAAACTCAAGTAAAGATAATTACCTCTTCTGAAGAGTTCATCATGTTTTTTAACCCTTCGTAGCAACTGTGTGGAGGAGGGGTGGGGGTGAAGCGCGATCACGGAAGGCTTGTATCGTGTGGATAGACCGACAGACATGTTGTCAGATTCGATTCCCGGTCTGGAAACTACTGAAACTAAGGTATTTATATCTACCCCTTACTGTACATACCAAATCTCAGTTGGGTTGTTCTAAAACAATTGCTGCCATGATAAAACAAGGGCTGTTCAGAAAATCAAGTTTCTGTTAAATGATCTACTGAAATCAGTTCCTGTACTGAAGAAACTCTAAGGACCCAGCACTTTCCGAATTATTTACATTTAATTTACACAATGGGTAGTATAGAAAAGGGTGCTCCAGGTTTAGTTAAATCATCTAAAAAAACTCCCTATGGTGCGCCAGTTAACTCTTTGTGGATGTTTTCCAGTAAATGTAAATCGCAATGTCTAACAACACTCAAACATGCATACTGGATTGGAATGAAACTGAAATTGGTTATGAATCTCAGTTTTAAGGGTGAAACTCCTCAGTGCCTGTGAGGGTGACACCAGGAAGATTTCAAAACAAGCTCCCCTTTCCAAATCACCACTGGCATATGGGCCCTACTAATAAACAGTGGGGATAGGGGACAGTACATCTGAGAAGGAGTTCTAGTACATGTCTGTCTTCTTGATCCCACAACACTAAGAGGAAGACAAAGCCCTGAGAGTCAGGACCAGACCCGACAGAGAACAGATGGCCTGACACACAAACACACACACTGAGACTGTGAGATATGAACACATACAGCATGCAAAAACAAACACACAGATGACACACTGAGACAGGAACGATATATATATAACACTGACAAAGGAGAGCATACATGCACAAGAGATAAATAGAAAAGGGGAGGGAGATAATATCAGAACAGGAAGCAAGTGAGGCAGAGCCAAACTCTCCTGTCCTGTGTTATCATCTCTCTGTTTATTGATCATATTCACTTAAACAGGAAAATTCTGTTGGCTCTGCAACGCTCAGCTCTGGTTAAATAAGGAAATGAGAGACAGTCCTGCATCATTGCTAATAGACTGTGTGTGTGTGTGTGTGTGTGTGTGTGTGTGTGTGTGTGTGTATGTGTGTGTGTGTGTGTGTGTGTGTGTGTGTGTGTGTGTGTGTGTGTGTGTGTATGTATACTTTATACTGGAGTTGTGGACCAGATCAGATGTTTAAAACTGACTATGATATAATAGCTATTATAAATACTCAAATTGGTCAAGGTTGACCATATTTATTCCCCAAAAATTCAAAGAATTCAGTATTTCCTTGAGAACATTAATGCCAGGGTGAATACCCTCTAAACCTCATTTAGACCATCAAAGTGCACAAAAATGCTCCATTAAACCCATTATAATGACTTTTTTCAAACCATTGTTCCTGTTGACAATGAACTATTTTACTGAGTACTCACTGAGCAGGACCATTACAGAAAGAAACATGAGTGGTCAGACAGTTTGTAGACAAATCCCAACACACTAAGCACTGTTTGATGATTAGCTGGTCACAAGACATTTAGTATATATAATAAAACTGGGCTAAATTACATTTAATAGTGAAAGGTTTTTAGATGTGTATATTACATACAACCATGGTTTCAACATGAGTTCAATGACTATTTTTCAAGGTAAAGTGAGAATAAACATCAGAAAAGTGGAGCAAACCACAGCACTAGCAAACAAGCTGGAATCACTTCAAGACATCCAGCCAACTCTGATCAGGTGAATAAAATAACTGTGATCAAAACCTATTTAATTTCAAAACACATGCAGCTATTCAGTGCTGTGGATAATAACAATGGGCTTCCCTGTACAAGTGTGGGTAATTTCCACTGCAAGAGACACAACTTTAAACTACATCTCGGAGCACATAGTAGGCCTGCACGATTCGGGGGAAAATATGAATCACAATTTTTTAGCTTAGAATTGATATCACGATTTTCTGCCACGATTCTTTTCTCATGAAGTGTAATGTTTATTGCACACATTAACCATGACAAAACTAAACAAATTGGCAGTACCAAACATAGATTTTTTTTTTGGCACCTATAGCACATTGCGCATGACCACAAGCCTGTAAACATAGAGGCTTCAATGAATAAAGAAAATAAAGTACATACTGGCCATTTAAGTACAGTAGGCTACCAAAAATAGTGACGTATAACACATTGAACTAAATATGGCCTTGATACGGGCTCTATCTAAACTCCTTGAACATGTCTTTACATAATTAAAACATGTCAAAAAAAAAAAAAAAAAAAAAAATCAAAGTCAGTGATGTTGGTCAGTAAATTCCTTACGTTTCATTATTCACACAGATAGGAGACTTAATGCTTCAATGCTAATATATATTGTTGTTGACTCCTCCACACTTCCCCGCAGCTTTTTTGGTGGGGTTAGATGGTGACCTTTTAAGACCAGTTAGTTTAACCCTTGGAGATCTAAGGGCATTTTCACATATCTTCTTAAATTTACCTTTCAAGGGTATTTGCATAAAACCGATCCCCATGTGTTTCATATATAAATGTTCAGAACAAACTCAGCTTTCTGTATAGTGACGGCCACATTTTTTCTAGAGCAATGTGTAAAGCGATAATTTGGCGCTAAAGCTGAAACATTGGTGTTGGCTTTTTGAAAGTCCTCAAATCTCTTTTAAAAACAAACCTTAACTTATGATGTGTTGTACGAATTGTTTCGGTGCTTGAAATGAGTTTACCAAAGTCTTAGTTATATATGATTAAAGTAGTAAATAAATGTCTGAAATGAAATTTTGTAATATCACTTTTTGAGTAGAAGTTTTTGTCAAACATCGTTTGGTGCGTCTTTCGTCCTCAGAGGGTTAATTGCTAGTTACGTTTCATATTGCATATCAGTGAATTCACTAGACACTCGAGTAAGAGCCTGAAAATAGTGCCCCCTTTTCTAAATCAAAAATCTATTCTGAATTTAAAGATTACAAAAATAAACCCTTGTTGCTCAAAAGTGGAATTGCCTTTTGAGGCAAGGTTAGGCAGGAGGACCCATTTTAAGTTTTCTGAAGCTGCAGAGTAAAATCGGCCAATATACAGGTCTAACTAACATTAATGTTCACAACACTACTTCACTTTCATGCAGGAGTTTTAAACTGACAAAACCTTCCACTTACAAGCATGTTTCTCTCTACACTCAAGCCTGCAGCGGACACACAAAGCCAAAACTCCAAACTGAATCTTTGCAGATGTATGGATGGATTTTATGTTACAGACATGTTAACAATAGAGTGAGGTTATGCTTAGCTGTATATAATTCCTACCAACATGTTATAATCTCACAAAGTCAGATCCCATTTCATTATCAACCGAGCAGCTCTGGGTTTCATCCTTTGATGACAGTGTGAAGTCTTTGTTGGCCGTTTTTTGTAGCTTTGAGCAACATTCTGTCATGTTCGTTTCCTGAGATCGAAAGAAGGAACCTCACATGTTGCCGACTGCTGTCGGTATGCCAATATGTCCTGTTCATGTATTTTCTCATGCTTTTAATGTGTCTAGTTTGTTGTTTGCGTGTCACAATTCCTCAAACCTTAATAGACAAAAAGTGTATATTGTCTGTCTTAGCTGCAGGACTCTGATGACTTGACCTCTCTTTGGAGAAAGGGAGGGGGGGTGAGAAGACAATTTACCTTTGAGGATTTATTAAGAAGTAAATTACTATAAATATTATCTATAATGCAAATGAACTGCTATATGACAACAAAAAAGCCCAGTTATTCATCAGAACTCATTTTCATTTAGGCTCTCCGATATTAATCATGGACAGTAATTGTCTGTGCAGCCCACAGCTTTTTACAGAATGTCACTGCAGGAATATTCATAACTTATTAGATCTAGCTACATAAAAACAAGGATTATGCAAGACTACAAATCCACCCACCTGATGTCCTACATATAGGAGCTATTCGCAGCGCAGGAGCTTGTTTTTAGAGGAAGCCTGAAGATATAGAGGACTTTGTTTTCCATTTAATTCACCCACACAAACATGCTGTATATAACAAGTAGAGTGTTTCTTTCCCTTTGTTTGCATATTAATTATATATTATGTTACGCAATAACAATAACTTAAATTACATTTTGATAGTTTTTTTTAATCTTAAACTTGATAGTTTAATCAGTAACACTTTACTCTAGCATTTATAAGCACTATACTGTATGAAAGTAAATTCTATAATCAACTCAAAGTTTGTGCTGAGATTATTGGTCGACCTGTTGAACACTACTTTCAAACAACCCACAAGAAGAGCATGCTCAGGCTTGCCAACAGCATCTCTTATGACTCTGTGCATGTTTTAAACTCTGCATATCAACTTTTGCCTTCTAACAGCGATTTAGAGTCCCTTCGTTTAGATACAACAGGCTTAAGAACTCTTTTATACATCACTCTATCCTGTTGCTTAACCAAAATCAGTTGGCTGATCTGGATCGGAGGGCATCTTGAAATTTGTTTCTTTGCCATGGCTGTTGATGTGTTTTCATTTTTATACTATATATGTAATTGCTGTTTTCTTTTCTTTTTTTGAGCCGAGCTGCTCGGGCATGCAAATAAATTTCAGTGTAAACTGACCATGAAGTTGTATCGTATCGTAAAGAGATAATGTTGAGCAGGCGGGTCATTATTGTGAATTAAACCCTGACAGGGTGATGCAGGAAGGTTTCATTTGCAATAATGACCGGCTCGCTCGAAATTATTACACGGCTACTTACTAATCGATAATTTGACACAAAATATTGATTTAAAAATAGTCCTCCAGAGTCTATAATGGTCTGGTATTCATAGCAGCGGTCTGCCATTTAGAAATAACCATAATTGACCAATCAGAATCGAGTATTCATCAAAGCCGTGTAATAAAAACATTAAATACATGTATAAATGTTTAATAAATAGATGATAAAAAATCCGGTCTATATTTTGTTGACCATGTGGTTTCCACCTAAACGCACTTTTTAAACCCTTTATTTGATCTTTTTGCTATAAATTAATTAACAGTGATTTTTACCTTCTTTTTTTTTTAAATGGCTTCAAATGGTTATGTAATTGTGAAGGGGAATATTTCCAAAAATAAAAGCAATAGCCTGGAAGATATAACCTGAAAGAGAGGAAACACGGTGTTTGATCCTGACAGCACGCTCTGGTTCTGCCACAACCAACAGCACCAGCTCTCATCAAACTGTCACAGCGCTGCTGTCCCATGAAGCAGCTGCATCTGAAAAAATAAACTGAGGATGTTTTCAGGATGTCAGGAAATATGACTTTGCTGGAGCTGCCGACACATCCGAGAGTGCCAACTTTGAAAGCGAGCCTGTCTGCCTCAATGAATGCAGATAGAGAGGTAAATGCAAATAGATGGACATGAACAGAGGGGAAGATATTCAATTTAAAATCCCAAACTCCCATGTTTCTGAATAGAGTGACTTTGGTAGGTGCACCCCTGATTTAACACATCAGTCAACACATTTCTACCCTCGCTAAAATGAACCTGTATTACTTCTGCTCAGTGGAAAAAATAAATAAAAATAAACCTCTCTCTCGCTGCTCAGTGATGGAAAAACTGTTTTAGAGTGGAGTATCTTTCTGACTTTTATGAGGTTGTCTGTGCATTGAAATGTTAATTTGCAACCCAATAGTCAGGCAGGTGGCTTGTCTCGTGTTGACTTAAAAGCTACAGATTCAATCACCACAGCCGCCAGTGTGTGTCCATCAACTGTCTATCTTGTGCCCTCGAGCGAGACACTGAGCCTTTATCTCCTCGTTCACTTCGAGTCGCCGTGGATACGAGTGTCACCTAAATGCCTGTAAATTGTCAATGTTAGGAACGAATATCTACATGCATATAATCTGCGTGCTCAATTTCCATTTAATAACCGTCTTCTGAGCGTCATATGTGGCTATAATGATCGGTAGTGGGGAATGGATCGCCTTCCAGCAGGGCAGACAACCATTATCATCCATCCTTGTCTCACTTATGATGAGGATTGGCAGTGACAGTCTCCCAGTCGCTCATCAATGACGAAGATTAACACTGACAGAGCTTCCCTCTTTCAGTTTTACCATCATGTTTCAACCTCATTATGAATCTTCACTCCTTTTACCCATATAAAGGTCTGAATTGTGGGTGTCAAAACACAGGGAGATGTTGTTTACAAAAAAAAATGCAAGCACTGGATTTACAGTCGACGCAAGGGGTTAACAAGTCCTGCCATAAATACAGTAGGTTTCGATTTATAGTTCATAGTCAGATTTCTCCAATTGATAGCACCACTGCAAGACTACACTAACGTATCGTACATGATCGGGCAGTACCTTGCTTTTATTATATTCCACATAGTAACTGTGTTTACACGCGAGTTGCAGTGGGAACGTCCTGCTGGGTCCGTCAGTCTTTCAGTCACTGTGATAGACAGCAGGGGTTGTGATGAGCAGAAGCTTTGCAGGATGTTACTGAAAATTAGTAAATAACTGTAAATAATCCCCCAGCTGCTGCACCATATTGTTGATACATGCGATTATTTTTATTTTAGGTTGTTCTATTACTTTAAAAAAAATTCCAATAACAGTTAAGTCTATTAAGTGCCAAAAAATAAAGACAAATGCTCACTGTAAGTTCCTAGAGACCAATGTAACATCTTGAAATGGACTTGCAACAATAAATTGATTTAGAAATTAGTGATTGTACTTTTAATAATTGTAATAAAGCCCCTGGTAAAGTCAACTTAAGACTTTGTAGAAAACCAGGACGTTCTACAGTACTACAGTTCTATAGGCTAATACAAGATGATTTATTTATTACAAGAAAGCTGAGAGGAGGTCTGCATGATATACAGTGATTACATTTTTATAATATCCAGTCTTGCTGCATCTTCTCTCTCCCTCACTTTTCTCTGCGAGTGACGTTACTCTGCCAACAGCCAACAGATTGATGCATCAGATCAGACCTGCTGGGCCGAGCTGCAGTCAAATCCTATTAAAGATTTTACCATCGCACCTGACACTTGATCTACATTGAGCGACACACAGAAAATGTATGACAACACTGATGATGGAGGCATGAAGTCTGTAACAAAAGAAAAGGTAATACAGCAGCATGGAAAGGATTCTGACCACAGCAGAATAAAAGAGCTTTCTGTTGCAGCACTCTTGATGCGGCAATAAATTATTTAAGACAAAGTCTTTATCAGGTAGAAATGTATATCATTATGAGATTTACAACTTTTGAAATGTATTGGTTGTTTCGTTATTGCATTTTGCTCTCATGAATAGATTTTAAAACGCACGCGCGCACGTGGTGCGTGCGTGCGTGCGTACACACACACACACACACACACACACACACACACACACACACACACACAGTACCTAGCTCTTTTAGCAGGGAGCCGTTCTCTGGCTTCAATCTCTCCTTTTTCTTCTCAGGACTACTTTTTCTCCTCTCCTTCCCTTTCTCCTTCACTCCATTCTGCTTCCTCTTTTCTCCCTTCTTGGTTTTATCTGCAAGGAGACACAGAAGACGAGTTGAGGTTAGGGATTTAGATGATTAACTAAATTTAAGCTGGAAAGTATCACTGAGCCTGGGGAACTTCTACCCTTCAGGTGGAATTTGAGTTAGAAAGTAGAAGAGTTGTTCCGATATGCTCTGATCCGATACCGTGTAATTTAGCCCTGAAAATATCTAACTTAAAGTAGTTTACTTATGTTCTTTATCCATAATGACTGATTGTCAAATTAGATAATAAAAGAAAGTTCTATGGCATTCAATCTCTGAAATCTCTGTATGTATTTGTTCATGTTTTACAAAGGATTTATCCTGAGTCAGACCATACAACGATGCTAGCAATCATATCACATCCATACAGGCATCCGTGCACATCCCTACAGCTGTTAAAACATAATAATTATAATATATATATTTTTTAACGGACTGGTATCGGATGGGTACTCGGTGTCGGCTGATACGCAAATTCAGATATCGGAATCGCTAACCTTTTCAGATTATTTGTTGACATGTAGGAAATCATTTTATTCGCTACAACACAGCTGATGGAAACACACCTAAATCTAATTTTAGTTTTGCAAGATAGTAAAATGTCTTTCACATTTGGATGTACACATAGCTAATAAGACAGTTGCAAGAGGGAGAAATAAAGAAGGAATAATAGAAAAAAAAGAGGAGAAAATGATCTGGTTAACATTCATTTAAGACCTGAAGAAGTACATGTTTCACACATTAAACATACACTCCTTGACTGCGTTGGATTGTGTTAGGGCAAATATTGTTAGCCAATTTGTGGTTGCAGAAAAGGGAAGGTGTCATTGGCTAAATGTAACTTGCCTCCTGATGAAGCGTGGGGATAGAGCCATAGTTCACCTTCATAGCACATTTACCCTTCTGCTCTACCCAGATACAACCTAAAGGCCCAGGGTGCATGTTGATGCATGACTTAAGGGGTTATTTAGTATTCTAGTTGAAGTTTGAGGGTGAAGCTGACAGATCCAAGACCAATGGGGCCTTGATGAAGTCATGGGGTTTTCCCAGTTATCAGTCTGTCTGTCTGTCTGTCTGTCTGTCTGTCTGTCTGTCTGTCTGTCTGTCTGTCTGTGTGTGTGTGTGTGTGTGTGTGTGTGTGTGTGTGTGTGTGTGTGTGCACACTGTGTTGCATGTTCTTGTATCTCTCTTAGTAAAAATCAAACAGTTTAGTCCACCTTTCAGACTTTGCGAAAAGAAAAGCAACTGCAACACTGTCAGAAACACATCAGTTGTATGTTCAGGTCCATAAGCATGCTGACACATACATTGTACACACATGTAACAGGGCCCTGCAGAGTGCCTCCCTGCTGTGAGCTGTCCTCTCACTCCAGGAGACTTCGCTCTCTCCCTCCAGCTGAGTATGACAGGTAACACAACAAACACTGATACGTACACTTGATCAAAGACCAAATACGACTGACAGTATAATACAGTCACACTAATACTGCAATAAATACTAACTTAGCACAATGTTAATGTATGTTAAAGCTATACCGAAGATACAGTTTCTTTATATCTTGTTAAATTTGTTAAAACAACCTCTACCAAGAGGTACAGTGATTTAAAAAAAAAAGCTTATTTACTCTACATTTCCATTAATCTGGGGTTAGCAGTTGGGGGTAACTGCGGGTCATTTTTCCCTTCTTCCCATTCTGCTGACACAGGATGGATGCTACATAATTTACTATTGATTATAATTTGTTTTACATAAGAAAAGCAAAGATTGTCAGGGTCATGACGCGAGGGAGAGTAGGTAAAGAAAACTTATTTAAAACCACCAAAAAGAATATATGAACATTAGAGAGGATCATATCAACAATAGGGCTGGGCGATAGGGAGAAAATCAAATATCACGATATTCTTGACCAAATACCTCGATATCGATATTGCGGCAATATTCTAGGGTTGACAATTGGTGCTCTAACAAAATATCTTCACACTTAGATTTTTGATAAATAATCATCAGTAATGTGAATATAATGACTAAGTGGGGAAAAGGCAAATAATAGAACAGCTAGAACAGTCTGGTAAGTTCAGAAAAGTACAGCACTTTACTGTAATGCAGCCTTTAAAACCAGTAAAAGACAACACTTATGTCATATCACGATATTACGATATCCAAAATCTAAGACGATATCTAGTCTCATATCATATCAATATAATATCAATATATTGCCCAGCCCTAATCAACAATCTATCAACACGCAAAATAACAGTACATAATCAAATTCACTGGTATTATAAAGGACAGTCAAACTCAAATTTTCAGATATGTTACTAGAACTACTCATGTACTAGAATTTAATTAGGGCTGCAACTAACGAGTATTTTCATTAGTCAATTCTTTTTTTTTTTTTTTAACCAACAATTCATTAATTGTTTAGGCTATAAAACATCAGAAAATTGTTAAAAAATGCCTGTCACAAGCTCCCAGATGACATGACACAATTCTACTGAAAGGATAATTGATTATTGATAACCTCTGCATTTAACCGATACACACACACACACACACACACACACACAGCATGTAAGGAAGCGATGCAGACACATTCAGACACACTCCACTGACTCACATATACAGCACAGTGATTATCTCTCTCTCTGTCTCTCATTCTGTGATGTAGGAGGCCCTTATTGTTGGGATGTCTTGTTGTAACAGGCTCCTGCTGTTCAGACTAACACAGAGTCCTGACTGCATGGCTCACTAACTCATCTGCTGCTGTGTGTCATGTATATATACTGTGTGTGTGTGTGTGTGTGTGTGTGTGTGTGTGTGTGTGTGTGTGTGTGTGTGTGCATTGGTACAGCAGGCTTTTTTACAGCTACACTGTGGTTTAGAAAAGCTGATTTTTTTTGTATGTGTATCATTCAGCAGTCGCTGTAGGGTGAAATATTATCAGTAACAGACATAAAGACAGTATACATAGGGCTCATTATTTTCACATTAAAAAAATAAATATACATTTGTAATTCATCTGGCTTTTCAAAATTAGGGGAACATTAAATTCTAAACATCCATTATGCAAAGATTCATGTGAAATTACATCACAAAAGTAGGGCTGGGCGATATGGAGAAAATCAAATATCACGATATTTTTGACCAAATACCTCGATATTTACACAATGAGTTTTTTTTGTTTTTGTTTTTTTTTTTTTGGGGGGGGGGGGGCATTTAAGGCCTTTATTATATAGGACAGCTGTAGACATGAAAGGGGAGAGAGAGGGGAATTGGCATTCAGCAAAGGGCCACAGGTCGGAGTCAAACCTTGGGCCGCTGCGTCGAGGAATGAGCCTCTACGTATGGGTGCGCGCTCTATCAGGTGAGCTACCCAGGTGCCCTAATTCCTAGAGCTCCTCCTCTTTTTTTTTTTTTTTTTTTATAAATCTGGACATTTTTCAGTGAAGCTCTGTAAACAAAACTACAGCCCTGCTAGCAGCTCTGCAAAGCTGTACTTAGGCACCACAGCAGTGCTTTGACACATGCAAACAATTGCTAGCACCATAGATATAGAACAAAACTGTTCTATATCTATGGCTAGCACTGAACAAGAACTACAGCTGAGGCCGTCGACATTCTTTTTTCAGGTATTTTGTCATATTTATTGGACAAGTTAAAATGTTGACCTGATGATGGCCCTAGATAAGAAGTCAGAAGGTATCACAGTTATTATAATAAATCCTGAGGGGGACTTTTAATGTCTGCACCAAACGTCATGTTCATCCAATTGTTGAGCCATTTCACTTAAAACCACAAATGCCAACCTCTTGGTGGTTCAAGACAAAAAAGTCAGGGGATCACCATAGTTAGTAGAACTCATCCTCTGGAGGCCATGAATGCTTGTATAGAATTTAATTTGAATCCATTCAATAGTTGTCGAAAAACTCCAGTCTGGACCAAAGTGGTGGACCAACTGACAGACCAACATTGCCTCATTATAGCTGTGCCACTAGAATGGCTAAAATAAAGAGCATTTAGCTTTAATTAAAAGCTTAAACATTATATTGTAGCTGTTTTATAGAATACAGTATAGATTCTTTTAAAATTGTGTGTCTTGGTCAGTACAGTACATGTCTACACTGTGTGTGGCTGTCATAGCCAGCAGTAGGCTGTCCTCATGCTTGCTTTAGCATGGAGGAGCAGGACATGCATGAATGAAGCTGAGAGAGACCAGAGATTTCACACTGAGAAGACCATTGCGTGTGTGTGTGTGTGTGTGTGTGTGTGTGTCAGTGAGAGAGCAAAAAAAGAATGACAGTATAGTACACTACGAGTACAATACATGATGTGTAGAAAAATAAAAGCAAAAGAATGAAGAAAAGAACATTGTAAGGTCAAGTGGAAGAATAAACAATGTGAAGATGTTATGGAAACTGACAGCATGAATGCTGATCAGGAAGATGAAATGGAATGGAATGAGGTGTTAAAAGTGTGGAGGGTTTTTTATTTCTAGGTCCATGCCTGATCACCGCCCGGGTCGTAAGGAAGATGTTCGGAAATGTCTTCTCGTGAAAAGTTATGTGGAGTGAAAGCTGCAGTAGTTTGTAAAGTTATGAGTGTGACAAAACATGCAGAGAACACAGGAAGGACAGCAATGTGGGGTGCAGATTAGTTTCAAGTGAGAATGGAGTTTGTTAGATAAAAGTGTTTTTTTTGTTCATGTTAGTTAAGCTTGTTAGTCATGAGTTTTAATTTAATTAAATATTTTTCAGTATACCAATATGCTTACAATCAGACTAACATTTCTACTTTTCACTTGTTTTACTGTATCTGAAAGTCAGGGGTTGGTTGGTAGCTAGGATACAACCTTACAGTGACTAGATTTTTTTTCAAGAAAACTACACAGATGTAAAAGTATTGAAGAATTAAAGAAAGCTGTTTCCCCTTAAAACTATAGCTCCTGCCACTTGCAGCTTCTCTCATGTACAGCAGCTTCTCGATGTGTGATTGTCTACTTAGTTGTGGCTGTTCACTAGAAAACAAAGCTAACATCCTTCGTATCCAGCGTTTAAAGCCCAAACAGAGATTGCAAGAACTTGTACCAGATTAAAAGAAAAGGCTTTTTGAAATACTTAATTGATTTTCTTTATGTCCAAGGTACATTTAGTTTACAGGGTATTGTATGTCAGACCCTAATCACTAGACGTGAGGAGGCTGGACTGCCAGTATAACAAACTATAACTCTTTTCGACAGCAGGAACTTCTGTAGTTCTGGAGGCTTCAGTCTCCTTTTCTTGGCCTACACTTCTTTTTTAGATATAAAATTTATGGTTCTTCAGATGCGGTACAAACACAGACAAAAAAAGTATTTTTAGTTCCTGATATAGTTCCTGGAGCCCCTTAGTTCACTACAGGGCAATTTTGAACCTGTGCTGTCAGAGTTCAAAGGTATGGTTTAATAAGCCTACCATCTGAAATGTCATACAAAGTATGAGAGCAACGCTACTATTGGCTGACTGTGCGCATTGGCACGGTCAAAGTTAAACTCTGAACTGTGAGATCTCCACTGGAGATCGCACTGAAATAGAAAATGAATGCTAGTATTTGTCAATCGTGCGAGCTTGGATAGAAGTGAACTAGAGATGGAGTGAATATTTGTAGGATGTGAGTGTAATATGACTGGACTGTAATGTTTTAAAACTAAAACCTGACACGTAAATTAGTGTGAAGGTGGCAGGAGTAAGATATGACTGTATGAAACTTTTTTTAAATAAAGAGGATTTGTAAGAGTGCAGATACATCTACCAGACACTTCTCCCCCCTTTTCCAATTTATTTCATGGCTGAAAACCAGGGGATCTTTGAGGGAGCTCCCAGAGGGAACGCTTTTTCACACAGTCCTAAATTGTAATTTCTTTCTTTTTTTTTGTTTTGACAGGAGGACCATCTTATCCGCTGATCTCCCAGGGACCATTTTTCAACATTTTCCCCAAATCCTCCCCCCTCCCTAATCTGATCTTATTCTTTATGATCTACAGCTTGGAAAACTAGTCTTCGGGGTTTCAAGGACACCTGCAGGTTGTAATCTCAGCGCAAATCCAACTATCAGCAGTGGAAACCTTTTTAAACACTTTTGTGTCAGATTTGCTTTTTCTGCTCTTTTGTCTTTACATTCTGCTGTTGCCTTTCTCTCTATCTCTGCAATATTATCCTTCCCTCCAAACCACCTTCCCTCTCTTGTTTAGAAGGTGCAACAGCACCAGGGGATTCGTCTTTTTGAAGTGTGTGATTAATTTCCCCTCTTTCTAGGTGCACTGAACTGCAGCATGCGGGTCTGTGTGTGTGTCCCATTTCTTACCTGAGCTCATTAGTGCAATATGAGAACGTTTTTTCTCTCTCTCCTACTGTCTTTTCCTCCCTCTCTCCACTCTTTCACACTCTATTATCTCTCATCGTCGCTACTCCTGTTCCTCTCTCTTCTTCCACTCTTTCTTTCATCCTATTACATTCTTGTCCCTTCCCATCCTCCTCTTCCTCTGTCCTTATTTTCTCTGTCTTGCTCACGCTCTATCACACATGCACACACACACACACACACACACACACACACACACACACACTTGCTGAGAGCAGATCAGAGAGGCCAATACTAACCACTGTCAGCTTGTCACAGCTCGGTTTGAGCCAAAATGTAAATGTGGTGCACTTCCTGCATAACAATAATACTGTGTGTGTGTGTGTGTGTGTGTGTGTGTGTGTGTGTGGAATATAACAACCTGTATTTTTCACATGCATCAATATGTTTCCTCCAAAGGCAATAAAAACATTGAGGTTTTTAATCACTGTTTTGGAACTTTTTTAATGTTATCATATATGAATTAGTTGTTACAGAATGATACTAGATGCCATATCATCATGCAGACATGTACTTTCGGCATCATGCTTCTTTCTCTGCATGTGGGACTAAAGGGACATCGCCCGCCTGCCCGTCCGCCTTGCTAGTAACATGCTAGCATTCACAAAGCATGACGGGAGCTGCCCCGACGTGACAGAAAGGCAGATAAACATGACAGACAGACAGGTGGACTGGCAGACAGAACGTTAACCATGACAGATTTAGTACTATGAGAGACAGACAGGTGGACAGAGGGTTGTAGTTCTGTTTCAGATGGGTTAGAGGAGACATGTGTGTTTTCCACATGGAAAGAAGCCCAGAGGGCGATGAGGTGAGGAAGGATAGTAGTGCTGCTCAGGGTTTGCTGCAGGTTTCTGAAAATCAGATTTTTACAGTCGTAAAACCTTTCTGTGCTGCCTAGAAATGGATGTCAGACCAATTTAAATACCAAAAAAGAAAAAAAACACTGGCAAAACAACATTTTTTATATGAGATACTGTGAGACTGAGCACGTTCAGTGTATTAAGACATGACATCCAACATGTTCCGCAGATTGTTTTACGCCTGCGCTGTGTTCATATAAGAACATTTGGTTCAAAGTCAATATGACCGACTGGACTGCAAGTCAGAACTGACACACTAGTGACGATCCGTTTTAATTCATGCAGCATTTATAATGTGATGTTTTCTTAACTTTCCCACCCTGCTTTGACCAATAAAACCATCTGTAGTATTCTTAATACTTATTCTTAAAAACTATAACGTAATGTTTACAGTTACTTTTAGTGTTACAAAATCCCTTTGGGACAAAGAAGAACAAACTGTAGACAACTGATGGACTGACTGAAACAGTGTCGAGACAACCAAAAATAAGATAAGAGGATAGAGGAAGAGAATACTGCAAATGAGAGAAAAAGAAGCAAGAAAAAAACAGATGGAGGAGAAAATAGATTAAAGTAGAGGATAAGGAGAAATGGAGAGTGGAAAATAAGAGTGAAAGATAAAAGAGGCAGAGAAAAGAGGTAGATACAAGGTGAGGGACACGACAAATCATTATAGCAGACAACCTCATCCTTCACTCGCTGGCACACACACACACACACACACACACACACACACACACACACACACACACACACACACACACACACACACACACACACACACACACACACACAGCAAACTATCCTCTCTAATCTAACTCCTGTGGCAGTGAGAATAGATATGGCTGTTTAGTGCCAGCAGCACAGCTCCCGGTACCTGATGGCAGCAATCTGATGAGTCAGCAGCTCTTCCTGTGTGTGTGTGTGTGTGTGTGTGTGTGTGTGTGTGTGTGTGTGTGTGTGTGTGTACATTTGGTGTGTGTGTGTGTGTTATTGAGAGACACAGAGGGAATTAGAGAAAGAGTGAAAGTGTTTGTAAGATTTAGTGGAGTGCATAGATGTGTGTGTGTGTGCAGCCTTCCTCAGGAATGATGAGCACTGCAAATTGAGCACTAACCACGCACACGCACGCACGCACGCGCACGCACGCACACACACACATACACACACACACACACACACACACACACACACACACACACACACACACACACAGGGGTGGGCTGACAAGAGTTCACTATCATTACCATGCCAGCGAGACGTAACTGGCATTACCATGACAACAAGCTTTCGCTGTCATCGCCACTGACAGCTGCAGGTCATGACTATGAGAACTAATAGGCTCCCTTAACATTATTCAAGGAAGATACAGGTCACTATCATTTTTTAACAGCTACACTTAACCATCATCTGTGTAACTAGGTTACACCATCATCACCATAACAACAACAGCTTGGAAGTCTGGCAGCCAATGAGAAACTGATACGCTAAAAATCTGTGTGTTATTTGACTTGAAGCTTTGTTTTATTGATTGATCAGGTTGAGAAGGTTGTTCACTCTCACATTATTCCGCTGATACATATCTCCAAGATAAGCTTCTATCTATTTACCAATGACCTTCTGTAAAGGAAGCTGTTAGTTCCTTTATCTCCTCCAGATCGCAATTTAATTTAGTCATTATTTTGAATATTGTTATTATTTTACTTTTTTCTATGTTTAGGTTTTTTTTAATTTACTCTTTAAAAACTCTAGGCTACATTGTGTAATATGGGACTGATTGGTGAAGAAAGTTTACAATTAGAAAAGCTCAGTATCAAGTTTGTTTTATTTGGAGAGCTCATTGACCTTAATTTGTTTTAATTTCTTTATTTAAATCTCTTTTTTAATGTTTCTTTTTTGTATAAAAAAGGCACCATTATTGTTTATACATCTACTTGTAAATCTACTACTTTTATTAGATAGTGCTGCAGATAGGTTATTATAAGATACACACTCTACCGGATGAGCCAGAGGTCGCCCCGTCCCATTGTTAGGTTAAGTTTAAGTTTCTTGTTTTAACCATCATTGACTGTCTTCTTTACCCTGTTTAGTCTCTGCTGTGCATATTTGTTTCAGTGAATCTATCTATATTGTATTTGTAAAACAGAGAGAGGTGTTGTTTCAAGGTGAAATGATAACAATGTTGACTCTAACATGTGATTAAAGGTAACATTTTCTAAAAAGAATAAATATTAAAAATGTACTATATTTAACCTGGTGGTCCCACAAAGATTAGAAATCTTGTTTTGAGCAGATATCTATCCAACACAGCAGAATCAACTTGTCCTTCTCGTTCTCCATCAGTGCAGTTGCATGAAATGCATCAAAGTCAGTCATCTGTGCAAAATGGATAGGAAATCAAGCTTCATTTATGTGGATGGTGTGTGTCACAACATCTGGCTGAACCATTATTCCAGTGTTCTTTGCTATGAAGGTGTCAAGTGTGGCCTACTGTTCAGAAAATGATGACGGGCCATTTCCAAAAACTGTCCACCCACCACATTCAGTCAACGAGGGGTTGGATGTAACCGTTATGCACTTGACCTTTCCAAATTGTACTCTTTTTGTTTCGGGTGAACAGAGTGTGTGTTGGCGGCCTTGGCTATAGTGCTAGAGTGGGTGAAAGGGAACAGATTTTTACATTGGCGTGTTGAGATAACCGGAACAAGACAAAATCACCACAGACACCCTCATGTTTTCTCTCTCTCTTACCTCCAGCAATGTCCTCTTCCAGTAGTTGTATCTGCAGGTGGAAGATCTTTTCCTGGAGGTCGCACAGGGTGTGTTTCATTTTCTCCCTCCGTGTCACCATGTAGCACAGGTTACGCACCTGTAACACAAGACATCACTGTTACAAACACAGGCAGCGAGTTGCATCTTCATCGTCGTGATTAAGTGCAGAGATGAACATGAACAGTGACAAATTACCACCAAACTCTGCATCTCAACAGACCTTTTTAGGCTCTTTCAGTTCATTGTTTTGGTTTTCTTTCTGTCTCAGTGCAATCACCAAATTCCAATTCTAGCAGTTGTTTTTAGCAAAAAAAGCTGTGATAAAAACCCACTTTATGCTACCTGCCCACCACCAAATGACAGACACACAAAGTTAGCAACTAGCTGGTGAAGAAAGTGGAGCATCTAGCAGGTTTTTGTCAGGAGTTGGTGACCAAAACAAAACTAAAAGAAGAAAGAGAGTATGTATTGGACCTAGGTTCCTCAGTTGAAATGAATAATAATGTCTCCATCTATTGGATGTATAAATAGGCAGCTAATCCAGAAGTAAAAAAACAAACATATCAATCAAAATATGTTAGAGGGATTTGTATTTCAGCTTATTCTGCTACTTCCTTGTGGCCTAAAAAGTCACACAACTTTAATAATAATAATAATAATAAAGATAAAGATCAATGAAACACCATGTAACATCAGAGGTTTATGCGCATCTAGTAATGAGACAATAAGAGGTAAAAGTCAAGAGGCGACTTCCTGTTTCCTGCTAGTAAACAGGATCCCAGACTCTTCTTCCACTCAGACTTAAACTCCAGCTGAGCCCTCCTGCTTCTCCATATTGCCAAATTACTATCATATGGCCCTATAAGCAGTATATGCTGGGAGATGCATGTGTGCATGTTTATGTTAAGCACATATGGATGTTCAAAGAAAAGCTGTGGTTGTAAATGTGTATGTGACTATTTTGATTTGGCAATGGCAACACATAAGAGAGAAGGAGACAGAGAGAGAAGAAAGCAATAAAGAGGCTGAGACTAATAGAAAGACAGAAATAGATAAGGAGAGACAGGTAGGGAGAAAGACTGAGTAAACAAGATTTGGCGTGGTGCCCTGGCAGCTGTAGTTGTAAAATGGTAACTAAATAATTTTCTCTACAGATAAAACATTGGTTACAGAGAGTATACTGTAGATACCCATGTTTGCTGAGAATGTGGACAGAAGACTTCAGGAAGGGGGAAACGACTTATTCACATGCAGGCACAAATTAATCACACCGCATTCCCTTTACGCACAATTAGAGCTAACTTTGACCTGCAACATTATGAGTCTCTCCAATGTCTGGGACTGATGTTAACTGTTTAATTACTTGTTTATGTACAGTAACTGCACAGAGAAATAATAAATGAGGCATGAGGGATGCTTAAAGGCTGGGTTATGTTCAAAAAGAACTAGTTCATACAGCTTGTCGT
The DNA here is from genome assembly GCF_008315115.2 of Sander lucioperca. Lineage (NCBI taxonomy): Eukaryota > Metazoa > Chordata > Actinopteri > Perciformes > Percidae > Sander > Sander lucioperca. Next base: position 34,587,067 of record NC_050185.1, read on the forward strand.
ATAACCGTGCTAGAAGAAGTAACGGTCCCATTCGAAGGCGAGGTGAAAAGCCGACTCTCCTAGAGAGGGGAAAGTTGCAGTAATAATCCTTTTAAATATGTAGATACCAGCGCACACCTTTAAACAATCTGTCCTGGAAGGCATTCATAGTGTTGCAATGGGTTGTACGCATGAAAAGTGACAGAAATAGCTTTTTTTAAATAATGAAAAAAGAGAGTCTCAGAAGTTTAAATCCTGCATACTTTCTCATCTCCACACATCTTACCAACCACGGAGAGAAATAGCCATGATTGTTGGTTTCGGAAATTTACAAAAATAAAATCAGAAACTCTAATGTCAGAAAGGTGTGGGGAGGGTTTTCGGAAGTTGTTTGACCATCCATCAAGCACGTCAGTTGGAGCATACAGACGATTTGCTTTTTGCTAAAGGGCTAAAGGATGTATTTCTTCTGGTCTCACCCCGTCACCAGAACAGGTTGCAACTGATAGTTACTGATTTTATACATAATTAGTCATATATGAAGTGATGGGAGTATACCATGAGCTGATATTACTTTAGTGGCATAGGCTAATAGAACTCATGTGAACTGAGAGTAAGAGAAAGACACAGAAACACACACAGCACTTACTGTATAACTTGTAGCCTTACTGTTCCATAAATGGTTTAACAACACCATGTACACCACAGTAAAGGTTTATAGCTGTTTAATGTTCTCATAGGTGCGGTTGTATGTTGGCTTTGAAGCAAACAGCTACTGTATATGCACAAGACAAATAATTGTTCTCAGCTTCTGTATAGAACATGCTGTTGTTTTTTTTGCATTATATACTGCCCATACAGTACTATCCAACACACAGTCATGACAACAAAGTAACTGCAGAGAGAGGGAGGTATGGAGAGAAACTAATTGGGTCCAAGCCAGAGCACTTGAATCCAAAACTAACAAGCCAGAAATGGGATCTCTGCCAACTCTCACAACGGTAAATCAGTAATCATGTGTCTCTAACCACATCTGTGTGTGTGTGTGTGTGTGTGTGTGTTTGTGGCAGCATCATGCATGTGTGAGCCTGAAGATTTGCCATGGTGCTATTGGGACAGGACAGACTGTGTGTGTGGAGTGTAGGAGGGTACGGATTCAGGTATTAAAGAGGCCGAACGAACAAAGGAATACAGACATATATGAGAAAAATATTACACTGGTGGGAACACAACACGAAACAGCATCATAGGTTGGAACTTCCTGTAAGTGTGCTTGTGTGTGTGTGTGTGTGTGTGTGTGTGTGTGTGTGTGTCAGAAAGTGTGAGATAAAGAAGGAAAAAGAGCAAGGACTGTATGAGTTTGCATTTGTGATAATGAAACAGAATTGGTTTATTTGTTTACTTAAACAGTTTATGTGTGTATGTGTATTGGCGGTCCAGCAGGCTGACTGTTAATCGGTTGGTGTTAAAGGATTCGTCAGCCTGGCCTATCTGACCCATTCCATCCCTGTCAGAGCGCTGCAGATAAAAATAGCTGCTCAACTGGGACACAATGTGCAGAGCCTGGCTTTGATTAGGACACCCTGTGTGTGTGTGTGTGTGTGTGTGTGTGTGTGTGTGTGTGTGTGTGTGTGTGTGTGTGTGTGTGTGTGTGTGTGTGTGTGTGTGTGTGTGCGCGCGTGCGTGCGTGTGTGTGTGTGTGTGTGCGTGTGCGTGTGATCATCCCAACTACCTCTGCCTGGGCACATGGCAAGGGAATGGAGAGCAGGATGGAAGGTAAAGAAGATGAGGAAGAGCGATGATAGAGAACCACTCTGTTTTGTTTTCTCTCTTTCACCCTTAACTTTCTCTGACTACCTCTCTCTTTCTCCCCCAAACTCTGGATGTCAAGGCTATGCGTTTTAAGCACTTATTTCAATAAACTGAAAATAAACCAAACCAATGGAATTGTAAAAATTGAAAAACATGGAGATGAAACAGGAATATTAAATGTCATTAAGTGTACTAGCTGGTGGATAGGTACTTTCATATTTCACGAAATGTATAAATGAATAAATAAATTACACACTCCTGTTCAATAAGATATCCTACTTCACATTTTCACAACTTTCCATAATTTCTTTTCAAAGCTGTTGTACATTCAATAAGTATCAGGTAAATTATTTCGCAGAAAACAATGTATTATTCAGGAAATTATGCTAAAAGTCAGCATGTTAAATCATTTGTAAGTTGTGCTAATTTGCTTTATAATTAACTGTTTTTTATGGCAACTTCTTTAGTGGAGCAGCATAGTTTTGACCGGAATGGAATTTCTTTTGGCACAAAGAGCATCTGACCTTTTTTTCTCCTGTTAGAGGTTAACTCTCTCCTTTGCCATTCTTTCCTAAACAATTCAATCCTCCATCCTCCTACCTGTACTGAAAGATATTCTCCCAACAACTCATCTGTACTTTTGTCAGGCTTTTTAATCCTCTTTACCCCCATTTGTCCCGTCTATGTCTGAGTCTATTCATTCATCCTGAGCAGCTATCCATCTCTAAATCAGCAAACACAGCACATCTTCCATTTTCTCTGTCCTACTTACATATATTCACCCACAGACACAAGTCTGATGTGTTGTTTTTTGTTTTAATAGAAGATTCCACACCTGTCTACACTGGGGAGACACAAGTGAGAGAAGACATTATTCAGTACCAAAGGTGGTAAAATAAGTCAGCAAAGATCACAAAGTCTCTCAAATTTAAACATTTGAGAGCCTCAGTTACACACATATCTCTGACAGAGAGCAAGTGAAACCAAAGCAAAGCAGAACAACACTTCTGCGTCAGGATGGAGGAGCAGGTGAGATTTAATTGTTTTCCTTCTAATAAAGAGAGATTGTGGTATTGTGGTTGCGGTTTATAAAAGTATCAATATTCTGGTAATCAGGAGGGACTATTTGTCTCTGTATTTCTTCACCAACCTAAGGTGAAATGACAACATACCCTTTATAGATGGTGAGAGGGTTTCATCTGAAAGCAGAAATGGGTTGTGGATATGACGTTTATGTCAGGAAATGACTATGCAGATAATTTCCCCAACCATATCCGGGAAATCAGCCAGTGAAAAACGATAACATTCTCAAAGAAATTGTATAAACTTGAAACATGTCACATTTTATCCATTTCAAATGTCTTCAGTCAGGTGAGATGTCATTTGCTGCACCATCTGGTTATTAGTGATAGACCGATTTTATCGGACGGCCGATATTTGCGTTTTTACGTGTATCGGCATTGGCCGATACGTGGCTGCTGCGTTCGCCGATATTTTTTTCCCGGCATTATTTACAGACAGGCGTCCACAGGCACCTCTGTGTTGCTGGAGATGCTGCAGTTCACGTGCAGACCATGCACTGCCCCTTCCCCATTAGCCTGGCAGGCTTCCAGCACCATGGCAGTCTTAAATTACAAATCAAGCACTTTATTTCAATGGCTACTTTTCAGGTTTATTGTTTTCGTAAATTATTTAAATGTGTTGACAAAGGACATTTTGTGATCTGTCTTATAATATGTCAGCAAGCAATGCATCATCAAGGCTGTGTTTTAGATGTTGATGAAAGCCTTTTACCCTTGCACAGTTAACCATATGCAGTGCACCCATCCATATGATGCACATTGCACACATAATTTGGGTGATATGAATGTAAGATGATTGCAGAATTGACACTGATCTTTGTTTTTATTTATTATTTTTAACGAAATGGCAGAGCAGATTCCGAAAACAAATCCAGTGTGGCAGGGTTTACATTTTTATGATGTAAATTGAGGGAGCAAAAGCAGTATCAGCTCCAAATATCGGCTCAAGAAAATCGGCAGCCCGTATCAGTCATCGGCTAAGGCTGATGAAAAAGAAAATCGGTATCGGCACTAAAAAATCCATATCGGTCGATCCCTACTGGTTATGACAGATTCAATATGACATTTTTTGTGGACACTCATTAAAGTGGACATTCATTAATTTGGCAAGTGTAAATTAAACCTGATAGGTAATTTGCTCTTTTTGACAGTTGAGCCAAGATGTGATTTAAAACACTGTATGAGACAGAAGTAATGAAATAAAATTAATCCATAAATGCAATGAGAAACATTCAAAATACAATAACTATTACGTTTTTTGGAAAATGCTTAAAACCAGCAAACAGCATTCCTTCCTTTTCTTCATCCGTCTATTACTCATACTGGTTTATCCATCCTCCCTCGTCCCTTAATCCCTCAACGACTGAGCCCACCTCCTTTCTATCTCATCCATCCATGACACGACAGGCCAGAGATAATCAGCATTACAAGTGTATTAACTGTGACGAGCAGAGGCAACGCCTTTCACACACCACACCGTCCATATCCCCATCTCTCTCTAACCTTCACACTGTAAGGCTCTCTCACCCTCTCTTTTTTTCTCTCTCTCTGTCAGTGTGTGTTATCACCTCTCTCTGCACTCATTGTCTCTCCTGTCCTTACAATTAATGCACCCAGACACATAAACAATGATCATACACAAACTATATTATGCACACATGTTCACAATCACTTGCTGTTTCTTTCTCTCACACCCCCTCTCTCTATGTCACACACACACACACACACACACACACACACACACACACACACACACACACACACACACACACACACACACAGGTCAGCAGAGCACTGGCTGTCATCATCCACTAATTACTTGAACAGGTGTCTGGCAGGAGTGCACCATGCACCATGCCCTTTGAGTGTGTGTGTGTGTGTGTGTGTGTGTGTGTGTGTGTGTGTGTGAGAGAGTGACAGAGAGAGGATGCAATTGGATACTTGTGCTCATATTATGCTTTTTGGCTTTTCCCCTTTCCTTTATTGTTGTTGTTATATATCTTTTTGTGCACATTATAGGTTTACAAAGTGAAAAAGCCCAAAGTCCAACCCAAAGGGACTTACCATCTTCCAGAGAAAACATTGTTCACAAACTGCTCCAAACAGCTCTATTGTAGTCCAGCCTTTACTTCCGTGACAAACGTGCGTCACTTTGTAATACACGTTACAATGCTCGCCTAGCTCCTAGCATGGCACTCCCTCATACTCTGCAACTGAGAAGCTAGCAGTACTAAAGTAGTATGTGCCACTCACAACAAAGATGGAACAGAAGTGAGATGCCTCACTCTATAGCTAAAACAGAGAGCTCAACATACAGGGTGAAAAGAGGAGCTGCAGCAATGTGCAGTACAACACAAATATGGTGTTTTTTGAAAATTAAACCACATAAACCTATTCTGGTACAACCTCTAAATACAATTATGAACCTGAAAATGAGCATAAGTATTGTGATTAGGTTATGTACTGAGGCTAGGACATTTTACAGTTGAAAAAAATAAACTTTACTACTAACTAATGGGCCTTTTGCATTTTGATTTGTCATAGCAGGAAAAGCACAGGTGCTAATAACATTAATGATGGCTCTGTTTTATTCAAGTGTCCCAGGGAGCCATGACAGTGTGACAGGGAGCCTTAATCATTTATTTGAAAAATTTCCATTAGCATTTATTGCTTTTTTAATATGCCTTCTCTTCCACTTTTTCCACCTCAGCCAGCGATTACATGTTGTGACTTTTTTTCTGCTATTTTCAGCATTTTCCACTAGTTAATGCACAATTACAGAATATGCACAACAACAGGTGGATGGAAACATACAGTTTTGAATGAGTGTCTTTCAATTTCAGAGTTGGTGTGTAGGTGAATTAGTGTATGCGCAAGAAAGACCTTGTGTGTGTGTGTGTGTGTGTGTGTGTGTGTGTGTGTGTGTGTGTGTGTGTGTGTATGTGTGTATGTATGTATGTATGTATGTGTGTGTGTGTGTGTGTGTGTGTGTGTGTGTGTGTGTGTGTGTGTGTGTGTGTGTGTGTGTGTGTGTGTGTGTGTGTGTGTGTGTGTGTGTGCTGACCCCAGGCGCAGAGGCAGGAGCTACGTCAGAACTAATTCCCAAACTGATCTCTGAGATAGAGATAAACGCAGTGGGACCAGAGGGAATGCATGTGTGTGTTATGTGTGTCTGTGACTAAAAATGGATTTCATGGTATTGACTTAAGTGATATGTGACTCACACGGGTAAATTATTGTGCAGACATACTAACAGAGAGAAAGGAAGAGCTACAATAAAGCTTGCGAGACAACAAAATCTGATACAAGGATAAAAACACAGCTATTTTCTTTTTTCCCCAATGAGTTATATCACTCAGACAGAGAGGAAAAGTGTAGAAATAAGCAAAGAAACAAAGGTGATAAGAGTCTCTTTCTTTCTTTACATTTATAACTAACTTCCAACGCAGATCTATATTGACCTGACCCTCTCAGCTCCCGGCGTATTGACTACAAACCTGTGCTGCTTACTAATGGGCACCATCGACTGTTTATTGGACTTAAAATACACAGACACCACTGTGAGGAAGCAGCCAGCTAAAGATCAGGATTATTGATCTTTAATTGGCCCAATATTACCCCAACCCCAATGTGGAGGGCCTGGGTTAATTACTAACAAGACAATCCCAACCGGAATAATTAAACTGGAGTGTGCACTTAAATGCAGACAGCTTGTTATAGAAGGAGCTCTGCTGTGATTACAAGACCAAACAGTTAATCAAATTGTCACATGCTCAAGTATGTTTCATCTGTTACACTGCTGGGATTTACCGGAGTTTGTTGCTATTCACATCTACATCAATAATCATACAGAAGGCAATAAAGAAGCTTAATTAATTTACAGGCCTGGATATCCACTAATCTCCTCGATTTTGATTCAGTTACATCAGATACATTTCAATGTTGCATAAAGCACTACTCAGAATTTATCCTGGGAATTCATATTTATTCTATATTTAACAAGTGAGCTACACGATTGTTTCCTTGAATATAAAAGTGTGTAAAGTTCACATAATAGGTTAAACTGTGAACACATTTCCCGATTATAAAACTGTGGACATCCAGCTATCATCTTTACCCCCTTTACCTTTACACTTAATGTAACCTTTTTGTCCATGTTATAATGACACAATTTCCACAAAGAAGACATTTTACACATGCAGCCCTAACTGAACCACTTACTGTACAACAAGTAACCACTGCCTACACAGAACATTTTAGCGCAGATGTTCACACATTTATGAAAAGGTGCAAATGCATGGCACAATCTCAGGATTTTAAAATCGCAAATAATCAGACAATTCACTTTTTACCCAGCCCTAATGAACACTGATTTGGTGACTTGCAGGTCATATAACATTTAGATGTAAAATGTTTAAACCTGGCTAAATGTGGTTGAAAGCTTTAGGTGAAAGGTTAAAGCTTCTTTAATCAATTTTATAATTAATTTTTATATTAATAATAGATTGCTCGTTTATATAGTGACAAACCCACAGATATGGAGCATTTAGCAGCTAAAGAAAAAAACTGCATCAAGCAACATTTTCATCACACTAAAACAATCCTTGGCATTTAGGCCGGCTGCACACTAGCTGTGAGGCGTGAGCGTGGCGTTTCTGTTGCGTGTCAGTTGCGTGGCGGCTGCATGGCGTTTTCTTTTTTTTTTAAAGATAATTTTTTGGGCATTTTCAGCCTTTATTTTGATAGGACAGCAGAAGACGTGAAAGGGGAGAGAGGGGGGGAATGACATGCAGCAAAGGGCCGCAGGTCGGAGTCGAACCCAGGCCCACTGTGTCGAGGAGTAAACCTCTATATATGGGCGCCCGCTCTACCAACCGAGCTATCCGGGCGCCCTGCGTGGCGTTTTCTATGTCTTTGCACACCAGAAACGTGTCTGACGCGGTGCTGCTGCTGCTGCTAGCCTTGTCTGTACACATGTATGTTTCCCATTGATAAAATGAAATACCATGTTAACATAAATATATACTGATTTGATTACAGCAAAGACAACATCGGCAGTATTGATGGCAAAATAGGCTACAGAATATTTTGTTCTGTACTGACAAGGCAAGGCAAGGCAGCTTTATTTGTATAGCACATTTCAGCAACAGGGCAATTCAAAGTGCTTTACATGAAAACAGATTAAAAAATTTAAAACAGATAAAATACAAGAATAAAAGTTACAGTGCAGTATAAGAAATGAAACATTGAAGAGCAATTAAAACAGTTAAATATATAAAAGCAGATAAAATAAGAATTTCTCTTTATATGCTTATATAGATTGTCATACAGTGTCAACAATGCAACTGACAGGTGCAATATTTGAAAATCGATTATTATTATTATTATTATTATTAATTTTTAAATTACATTTATATCTGTATTTATGTCAAAATCTAGAGACTTTCAAACATCAAAATGTAATTTATTAAATGTATTCGTATCAAAATGACATATAAACATCTTTTTGTATTCTATTTTGCCTGGAAATACTTCCAACATGCTTGCGTGTCGTGTGAAAAATAGGCGTCGGTTCTATTTCTAGCTTGCACGTGTTTTCGGCGCAGCTTGAGCCGCGCCTGAGACGCGCGTGGCACGCAGGCAGTGTGGAAGCTCTAACCTGTTAACATGGGAGCCAAAATAAAAACGGACACGGCACGCAGCTGACACACTCACACCACGCACCCAGTGTGCAGCCGGCCTTAGAATTGCATTTGATTAAGACTGCCGTTTGGAAAATTTGTCCTTTGCCTGATGATATGTTACACAAAACCAAAATACTGGTAATTAACTAATTAAAAGAACATTCATAAAAAATGTCTAGTACGTCTTGTAAAAGGTGCCTTTAAAGGTTCTCCTTCACAGTCCACACTCAGAAATATATATAACACCTCAGTGACCTGCACCGTCAAATCAAAAGGCCTGTGCAACACACCATAAATCCTTTTCATGATGATCCTACAGGGACAGTTAGATAACTCCACCACCTAGCATCTTCATCCGTCACAACATTACAAATTTATGAATGAAAATAAAAACCGGTCTGAGAGACATAAATTTGGTGAATCTAGAGCCAGAAAATAAAGTTTAGTTTATGGTTGCCAAATATCTCTACCATGAAGCATGTTTAGAAAGACAAATTATGTTTGGATCATGGTGGGTGGACAAACGAATATCACAGACATGTAAAGCTACTGATCTGTTATTCAACTACGCTTACAAAGGGTACATACGCAAAGGGGGCCACTGAATGTTGCGGACTCAGGGAAAACAACAGTGGTCCCATGTTGACCATCCCATCATAGAATTTTGTACAATAATAAAGTGCTGAATTTCAGGACATCAATTTTAAGATCAACATCACTAATGTAAATAAATCACTGATATAAATGCAACATGAATAAATAAGTACAATTCAACGATGTAAAACAACATATAGCTGACAATGTCGTCATAAACAGACAAAAACAACACCGTTAGCTAGCATTGTGAAACACTATCAGAACCATTATCCTTATCATCAAAGAACAACACCATCACAACTACTACCTGCCACCCTGGCCTGAGTTCAGAAGGGAAATGGCGACGAGAATGAATGAGTGCCTACATCCATCGCTCTCTACAGGAGGAAATCTGAACCGACAAAAGGTAGGATCTGAAATTCAAAGTGAAGGGGGTGGGCGCTGTCTACCTGTCTGTTGTGCTGTATTGTAGGGCTGGACGATATGAGGGGAATATGGGATATGCAATAACGTTGTTGAATATCACAATAATGATGTTACTTGCGATAAATTAGTATTCTGCTAAAATACAACAAATTGCTTTTTGAATTTAAAACATAAAAGGAAATTATTTTCAATACTCTTTTATTAAACAAATTGAAGATTGAGTTGAATATAAAAGGCACCACTTAAAAAGAATGACAGTTACCTTTTAAAATGTAGTTTTCTACTGATATTTTCTTGTAACTAACACAAAAAATCTCTGAGTGTCTATTGTGATATGTCACAGCCTTATGTGATATGGTCTTTGCGCCAGTTGATATTGCGATGATGATAAAAAAAACAACAACTATATATTGTGCAGCCCTACTGTTTTGGCACTGTATGACACAGACCTGTTGTGAAGAAGCAACTAATTGCTTCAGCAGTTTAATGTTGATAACCTGATACAAAGTGAGAGCCAATTAGTAATGTAAGACACCAACAAGGAACTGAGTGATCTGTATGTCACTGGCTAGTTTCTAGTCAGAGTAACACACCAATGCTGATGATTATTATAAACTCTACGCTTATGACTAATTTAAAAGGAAAGTTCTCTATTTGGTTTCCTAAATAAGATCTAAAGAGAACACTATTGGTACCGACTGCAAATATATTACACTGTCATGAATTTAAATAAGGAATCACTAATTATGTTCCTCCAATTAAACAAAGAGACAAGACTGCGGTGATCATTTTTGCTGTCAAAGAAGACAAAAAAAATAATCTTGGTGAAGTTGTATTGACCACAAGACTACCTTAAAGGAATAGTTTGACATTTGCGGAAATAGCGTCATTTGCTTTCTTGTCGAAGAGTTAGATGACAACATTTACACATTGTGAAGCTACAGCCAGTTATCTTAGCTTAGCATAAAGACTGGAAACAGGGGTAAACAGCTAGCCAGGGGTTATAGCTTGTTTAAGAACAACTTGCCGATTTATGTGGGGTAATGTGCTGGACTATTCTATTGGTTAGGAGCAGTGAATTCCTCTGAAATATTCCTTTAAAATATATTCAATTCAATGCAATTTAAACCACTTTATTTATCCCAAAAGGGTAATTCAATTTTGCAGTCAACCAGTCACATCAAAATATATTTAAAAAAATATATATTATATATTTATATATGCTCAGGAGCACAACACATTACTCCAGATCCAAGGATTGATTTTTAAAATGCAAAAGCACAACATGCTTTAGGGTGAAAATACATCTCGGATTTGGTACTGTGTTACAAACCCTCTAGACATCTCAGGTCCTTTGGGACTAGACTGGTTACTGTTGTGAGGGTTAAAACAAAACAAGGTGGAGCAGGTATGCTCTAACTCTTTTCAATGTTCTTACATGCCAAATGTAAAGCTCCTTAAAACGTTTCTGTGTTTAAAAGCCAAGGTGCTATACAAATAAACGTGCCTTGACTTGCCAAAGTCTCTACAAGTCCCTGCAACATAGACTGTATAAAATACTGTGGACTGAAATAATAGAGGCCATAAAAGCAGATCTTGGCAGCAGGAACACAAATATCTGTGTTGTGAATCGAAAGACTTTCAGATAATATCAGCTACCTGTAGGATAAAGTAGGTTGGTGTGAATTTGTTACCTTTCCTCAGTAGTGCCCTTCAGAGGACCCTAAAACAGTTGGTGATTCGATTTTACCCACTGAAGCTGTCAAAGCACAGAGCAAAAACACCGCTCACAGTGGGCTAACGTTGGCCAGCGTGCTTTATCTTGGTTCTTTAACTACTGGTCATGACCCAAAATAGATCATAACCATGTAGAGCAAGTGGGCGCCCACAAGATAAGAGTAGCAATATCTAGATTCAATAAGACTAAATGTAAGGGTGATAATACATTTGTGCACTGAAGAACTTCCTTTCTTTTTTATTTTGTGTTTTTACTCTAGAAAGTAATGTGGTTATTTCCCAGTTTCTCTTGTGTTTATTTCAATCCTACCTCTGCTGCTGGAAATATAAAACCCATCATTCCTTATGTGCCTGCAGAATTGAACTTGAATAGAAAAAAGCACATTTATTTCAAAATGCAGTTTACTATAAGCCCTGTTTTTCATAGTCTTGAAAAGAGAACTACATTTCCTAATTATTGCCAAGTAAAATCCTACATGTGTATGCAACGGATAACCAGTTCAATTTTTTTTGTAGCGATATCTGCAGCGTCTCAGTTTCCGAGGAGAGAGGTTTCCATGGTGTATTTTGTGTATTCCAGGGAGAGCATGTCAGTTTTGGAACAGGATTTGGACGGCATCATCTAATCCCAGCATAAACTAAAATATAGAAGCTCAAATGCAAATTTGAACCAATAGCTGCACTAAAAGGCATGAGCACCTGTAACATATCCCTAAAAGCAACAGATAACCATGACTGTTTCCTTTGTTTGTAACATTTACTCTCAGCATGGCTACCTTTATAGCGATGCTTTAACTTAAACTGCCTGTAGAGACCTAAAGTAGGTTGTAGGGTCTGTCACTTATGATGTTTCCCCATGTTACCTATGATTGAAAGCTAAAGGGGAGAATGAATTTGGATCTTGGGATGATGAAAGTTTAAAAACAGAAGATGGATAACTCATGAATAGCATATGAGTAAGTCTATGTAGGCAAAGACGGACCAGCTGCAAGGCAAGTAGATATTCAGAAAGACAGATGGGCACGAAACAAGAATACACCAAGAACAGAAAACGAGGTTAACCATCGAGGGCAATTTGAGGTTTAGTGTCTTACCCAAGGACACTTTGACATTTGGACAGCAGGAGATGGGGATTGAACCGCCAAGGAAAACTACTGTCTTTAACTTCCTCAACATTTTCCTTACTGGCAGCCAATTAAAGTTTTTGTGGTTCCCGATGTGTAGTATATTTTTGAGGAGGTGCATGTCAGGTATGCGTAGCCTATGGTGTAGATTTCCCAGCTACGTGAGTTGATGACGCTGTAAACCCTTAAACACACAACTACTGTATAAATCAAGCTTAAGAAAAGAGAAGACAAGGTAGAACAAATAAATAAACATGATGTAAAATGAATGACGTGCAGCAGCGTGTTCATTCAGCATTAAAAAGAGTGAGGGAGGACAGGATTAAGGGCATATGAAAGAGATGGAGGGAGGAGGGAATTGAGGACATAAGGATGTAAGAAAGAGGAAAGGAAGAACAGAAGGAGCTTACAAGGGCAGGAGAAAAGGAAGGAAAGAGGAGAAAGTGGGTCAGACAGGCAGACAGACAGTGGAGGCTGCTGCAGCTGGATATGGCAGACAGAAGCGTTGTGAAACCCTCCCTGATGTGCACGCACACGCACGCACACACACACACACACACACACACACACACACACGCCAGAGTCTATCACTTCCAAACACTTCCAGACAGCCACAAACTACATGATTTATTAGCTCCTGCAAGTCAGTCACTGTAGCCACACCCATTTGGGATCCATGGCAACATCATTCTCCAATCACAGCTCACATGTTGAGCTTTTGGCTGTGTGTGTGTGTGTGTGTGTGTGTGTGTGTGTGTGTGTGTGTGTGTGTGTGTGTGTGTGTTTGTGTGTGGGGGGTGGTTCCCTCACATGTATCCAAATAGAATTAAAGGATCCTACTGGGTATGTATTTCAGATTACTTTCCTTATCCTTGTATGTATGAAATGTTCACAGTGTGGATATACGATAATTGTGTATCCAGGGATATACACAAATCATATACACACACTAACATTCCTGCTAGAGGAGTATGTGGAGGGAGTCTAGAGTTTTGCCAAAGCAATAAACTCTAAATAAACCTTGTGACACCAACACTCTGCTCCTCTTTCTCCTTTTATTCCTCTACATTCACATGCTCCTCTTTTCTTTTTCCATGTGCACTACTCTCTACTCCTCCCTCCTTGCTTGCACTCCTTCATCCAGCTGCCTACCCTCCATGTTCCATCCTCTCCTTTTCTTCTTTTTCAGCCCCCTCTGTCCCTCCTTTCCCCTCCAACAGTTCCTTTGCCTTTGTCCTTTATCTCCCTCCCTCCTCCCTTTCTTCAGGTTCTTCATGCACAGTCCATGGAGAGGTAAAGCGGGAAAAGAGAGAAATGGAGGGAGGAAAATAGAGAGAGACACAAACAGGCAGAACACAGCTGTGGAAACACACACACACACACACACACACACACAGAGTTTAATTAAAATGAGTGGAAAGTGTGCAGACACCACACTACAGTGTGTCTAATAGCAAATATGTAAAGATCAAATCCCGGTTATGAAAACCTTATTACTCCAAAGCCCTCGACTCCATTGGATTGAGGTTTTATTGGACAAACTGTTACATGTCAGCAAACAAAACAGGATTTGGGGAGGGATTAAATTGTCTCCAAAATCTCACTTAACAATGTATCCAGACAGAATGGATCGGCCGTTTTGCATGCAGCATGCATAAACCCTGACAGGATTAAAAAAGAGACTGAGCTTATGGATATTTTGATTCCGTCTTGCCACAGTTCCAGAGTGGCGCAATTTTTTTTTAAAATGGTACACCATGACTAGAGAAAACATAGAAAAGGGGCTGTTGATTTCCCTTTCGCTCAAAAGGTAGAAAACCCACAACTACCAATATGCACTGTGCCGCATCGGACCAATAAACGCTCCTGCTGGTGGGTGACGTAATGCGAGCACGTCACAGAATCAGTATGGCGGCCAGCTGGTAACAGGTGATCTTGTATAACAGTTTAATTGTAAGTTGAAATATGCTTCTTACATTTTTTTAGACAAAAAAAAGCAATGCAGTAACAGAATCATGGTTTATAATTGATCAGCACTGCCCAGTTTTACAGTTTCATTCAAGTTTTTTCAGCCTCCGTTTTCGCAATACAGGAAACGGTATGGCACTTCCTGTTCACAAACTGTCGTATTGCAGCTAAACAATGCACTAAAATATGTTTGTGTTATGTCTAGTTTCTCTTTATTATACACGTCTGGTTATGTTTTCATACATGTTCTGATTTCTTTGGGGTGTTAATGATTAAAATAATCTTAAGCAGAATGTCTATTAATGCTCACAGAACCTGGAGGAAGCTATTGTGTATTCAAATAGTAGTGGGACAGATGCAGGACAAACTTCTACAGTCTCTTGCACTGTACAGGAATGCAGAATAGAGGATGGTGAGATTTCAACAATGGGTAATACTGGAAGACATATAAACAGATGTGGTGGAGCTACCTCAGGAGACATTTCACACTATTCAGTAGGTAAGGTAAAGAGGTTTCCTCTCTATCTACCTCAAGGGAGGGGAATTGAGGGAGGAAGTAGTTCAGACTCAAATCACACTCAGCAGCAGGACAAGGGCTTCACACAGCAAGGAGTAAAGCCTAATTGGCCAGTTTTATTGCCCGGCCAGCCAGGGGTAGGTGGAGGTCTGAGGAATGTGTTTGCAGATGCTACAGGGTGCCCAGCAGGGAAGCTTTATTCCGTAATGGTGTGAGAGGCTGGCTGGGACAAAATAATAGTATGTGGGAAAGTTGGGAAAACTGTGCTAAGAGCTTTCCGGTGAAACAGGGAAGTGATGGATTTTTGTTGCTTACAGGGTGGGCCCAGCTGACAGTAATCTTTGAAACCTCCCAATTAGTTTCACATTTATTGTACTCTGGATTTATAAAGTCAGGACAAGCTTCCCTGCTGACAGAGAGCAGGGTGGATACTGTATGCTGGCAGCTACTTTGGTCTGCTCTGAGCATAAAGCAAGTTAAGCAGGTGATCATAATAAAACATTAAACTGTCTGCTTGCATCAGCATTGATATTTACTACCTCTTTCAGCATCAGACCATCTCTGGCCTCCCACAACTGGATTAAAATCCTCTTCACACTATTAACAAACCTAAAGCTGCTGTCTGTGAATTTGAGCATGTTCAAACGATGTTGTAACCTTTATTTTTGGCATGCGGTCCAATTGTGTGAATTATTGAAAGGTTGTGAAGTGTTCCTTGCTCGCTTGATGGCTCGAGACATTTTAACAGACTCAATGATTGATTTGTAAACTGTAAAATGTTAAAACTGTAACAACACTAAAATTACTGAAGTGATTAAGTTTTGTGGTATTGACACAGGCCCCCTGACAGACTTAATGTTTCTCAAAAGTGGAGCATGAGCATGTTCTGCATGCTGAATCTGTAAGTTCTGCATCTGCACACTGCCTGCTAAATTAACGATTCAATATACCATTACCAGCAGACTGTTCACACTCAAGTGTACTCCAGCAATACTGTATGTCTTCTCTGCATCACATGAATGTATCGATCACAGTACTGGTCCGAGCTACTGTTGATTGAAAATTGTTCATTACAGATGTAAATCAACCTTACCTCGTCCATTTAATGTTCCAGTATTATTTTAAGACAAATTCATACTTTGATATTTTAGTGTTAAATATGTTTTTTTCTACAGTACATTATATATCTGAGCTCCCGCATTTTCCCTCTTAACTGTTCCTTAATGTCACTCGCCACCATTCGTAAATATCCCAGTCTGGACAGTCTGAAGAGCAGCTATGCATTTTTGGGTGGTTTTAGTTTGTCCATTAAGTCTCATACTCAGAATTCTTGATGATACATCCAGGCATTTTCCGCATATGGAAAATCCAAATACAATGCTGTTGGAACGCACTACATACTCATTCGTATGTCATAGTTTGTAGGCATGCAATTTCGAACACAGCCTGTGACAATATCATGAGACAAGGACTCAACTAAACCACATTTTAAAGAAGGCTGGTAGTTTACAGCAGGTTTGGTTAGAGTTCACTGAGTTGTAGCACAGCAACAACCGTTTTGTACTTCAGGTGTTGACGCATACTGTAAGATGCAGCAGCAAAGCAGCCATAACCAGACGTCAGTTTGTTTGAGATGGGTTTTTTTTCTTGGTTTAACGTCCGTTATTGCGGACACACACATAAATGAGGACACAGTTGCACTGAAAAAATGCATACATTCAAAACTAGGCCACTGGAAACCCCAAGCGTCTTACTTTATGCTTAGATACTGACTGAACAAAGACTAGTGAAACAAAAAAACTGTATTATTCATAACTGTCAGACTCAGCTAACTTCAAAGGCACCCTAAGAAAATGTACTGTATAATATATATTAATGTATATAACTACTATAAACCGTCTTATAAATGCCTGCTTTTTGCAGCCTTGAAAAACCTTATATTCTAGCAAATAAACACCCTTCTCCAATAAATGCCTGTTCAAGAAACTGTTTACACTGCAGGTCATAAAACTGCTCACAAAACCACTAAAATGTGCTTGAAGCAGCCATTATAACATCACTGTTAGTATGTTGCCAATATAATTTAGGTCTTTAATATTTAAACTGGACACAGTTAACTATAATGGTAAACAATACATTTGTGCCCGTTACTGAGAGAAGTTTGTTTATAGCATCTTGGTTTTGATGTGCAGAGAAAATAACAGTCTGCCTCTGGCCATGGGATCTAACATTTTTATCTGTGGTTGATTCCACAGCTGAAATAAATAAGAATATTATTAGAAGTTTTACTTAAAAAAAATACAATATAAATAGCCAAATGGAAACAGATTCTATGTCCACAATACAGTACATTCTCTTCCTTGTCTGTATAACACTGCCTGTCCTTAGTGGAAATGTTGCTTTCACAACAAGCTTTGTGTAAGCAGACAAAAGAAATACACACACTAAACACACACCAAGGGCTAGTTTCCAGGCGTTAATTGTTCGCAAAGACTGACTTAACCGATGCGGGCTATTTACAAACAGGGCGCACTTGGGTAAAATCGCAGATTGCCTACCACATGATCGAGAAGAGACAAGTTGCGCTTTCAATATGCGTTCGTGGGAGGGTCATGGGGAAAGTGGGAGTTCCACCCAAAAAGGTGGGAGGATACGCGTAAAGTGCGCCTAATTATATATTCCGCGGTATTTACAAAGACTGACAGTAAGAGCGCACCTCTATTCTGCGGGGGAAATTCTCCGCCTCTTAAAAGCAGGTCTAAACCAAGTGTTAAATAGCAGTAACACTTAGTTTCAATACGTCTGGCAGGTAGACTTTGAGACAAGCATCTGCACCAGTGGAAATCTTGCTTTCTCTGACTATAAGCCAGTATAATCGAAACTAAACCTGATTGGCCACCTGCTGAGTTTATATATACTAAGCGGCAGCACCAAAACTTCTACTTCTTCTTTCTGTTTCTCTGCTGTCTGTGTGGTTAGCAACGCATTTGGATTTGAAAATGAAGGATTGGAGGCTTCAAAAAGCTCTTTGAATTACTGTAAGTTGCACTTAAACAATGGCAATTCATAATGCCTAAGTGAGACAGTGAGAATGTTCGCACAGAGAAGTCTGATAGTTTGAGAAGGACCGTGTGCAGTCAATAAATATTCATCCTTCCAGCTGTTTCCAGCAAGTTATCCAAAGAGGTAAACTGGGGACAAGATGTGTGTGAACCTATTGGCTTCTCATGCTCTTATCAGACAAGTAACTGCTGTTGGTTTGTCTTCTGTCCTTCTGTTTCAAAGTTGTACTTCAGCCATTACAGCAAACAAAATCCACTCTCTGATGGCTAATTATTAGGGGTGTGCAAAAAAATCGATTCACATTCGAATCGCGATTCAAGCACTACCGATTCATAGAATTCCAAAAATCTATTCATATTTTTTCATTTTTTTTTTTTTTTTTAAATTGTATGTCTACTGGAATCACATGGGAAAAGTAACTACATTTACATACTGTGAATCATTTTTTTTTAATCGAAAATCAATTTGAATCGAATCTTGAGGCTGAAAATAGATGAATTGAATCGTGACATTTTCTGAATCGTGCACCCCTACTAATTATTATTGTATTTTGCATATTTCACTGCGATCCAGCAGATGATGTTACTGCTGTTTAACTCTAACATCTAGCCTGTTGGGGAAGTAAACTTGTGACCAAAATGTTGCACTTACAATCTCTAAACTAACAGGATAAATCTGGGCAGGGAGGTGAAACAGCAACACTTGCCCCTTCCTCAGTACTTGACCAAGGCTAGGTTCTTGATTGCAGACATTACAAGAGGCCAATATAAATACAGCATTACACACTTTGCTTAAGTCAAACTAGAACCAAAAGCTAAAAAACTAGTCCAATTTCCCCAGGAGGCTTCATGCTTAGACTTCTTCACAAACTTTGTGCAGTAGCTTTTAATCTTACATACTGCTATATGAAGCGCTATTTAAGTTACGTGCATTGACAGGCTCTCAGAGGGCGCTATTAAATTGGACCTTAGAGGGTGGTGCTTGCCGTTGAGTCCTGTAAAGTGAGATTTTACGGTTGGATTGCGGCAATGTGTCAGCTGGTACCACCTGAGAGACCCTACTGTAAAATATTAAAGGCCCAGGTCAACTGGGGGCCCGCATATCGCTCTCATTACTTATTGACGCACCCCTATCCGTGTGCAGTGCAGCTAGTGAGCCTGTAGGATTGTGTGAGTGTGTTGTGAGAGACAGAGCGGAGATGGTTGACATGAGCAAACCAGCCAGTGCACAAAACTACACACACACGTTTACGCATTCACACAGCCAGAAGAATCGCATGGAAACCTAAATGCACACAAGTGTGGACGCACATGTGTACGCACACACAGTGCAGCAGTCACATACAGTAGTACCGTAATAGACATAATACTTTCACAAGTTTTATTTTTTATTATTCTATGTTTCTTATCTTGAATTTCTAGCATAAGAGATGTTTTTCAGTTAATTGTGACCTGTTGCCTTTTCGTACAGTGTAATACAGAATATGTTCTCAGTGGGCAAAATGTTACCTCAGTTCCCAGCAAGAGGATTTTGTCTGTCTTTGACACTTGCACTGCTGTTAAAATTACATACATAATAAAGGGTAGCTTTTCAGTTAAGGTGTTTCTATTTCCCAACGCATCCAGTTTAAAGTCCTCCTCCTCACCCACAAAGCCCTCCATAACCAGGCTCCTCCCTACCTCACAGACCTGCTCCACCGCCACAATAACCCCCGTAACCTCCGCTCCTCTGACGCAAACCTCCTCCCCCTCCCACTCAGGACCAAGCACCGTACCTGGGGTGACCGAGCTTTCACCATTGCAGCCCCCTCCCTCTTGAACTCCCTACCCATACACATCCGTGACTGTACTGACCTGGGGTCTCATTTATAAAACTGTGTGTAGGATCCTTACTATAAGCGGACGTACGCCCAAAAGCCCAAAATGGCGTACACCAAAAAAAAGTCAGATTTATAAAACCGTGTGTACGCACACCTGTAAGCAATGTTCCCTTTATAAATCACAGATTACCTACAAGTGTGCGTACGTGGATCAGGCTCTTATCCCGCCCTGTACACGCCCATTTTTAACCATAAATAGTCAATGCAAAGCACCTTGTGAAGGCTGATCATGATATGACATGATATGAATGACACTGGCAGTTGTTACACCGAATCATGATGACTGGCGGAGAAAAAGCAAAAGACTTCTCAGACGTTCAGGAATTGCTGCAAATTGACTTACAATGTCGGCCTGTTCTTGCACAGTGTAGGGAAACCAGATCTATAACTACATGTATTAATAATACGTCCAAAACGGCAGGGATTTGGCTACAGCTCTCGGGGACAGCTTTGATATACCAGACGTATATAATAAGATAATATAAGATTATATATAAAGTTTATTTTTTTTAAAAAACACTTAGCTGTCTGACATTTCCCTCTGGAAACAGCCGGTTGCCCCCAGAGTGGTGAGGACCTGTAGCCTATTTGGACCGGGATGGACCGGGATGGACCGGGATGGACCGGGATGACACGGTTCCGGCGCGTTGCCCTCTCTACTGGACCCAATTCAGTACATATATCCAAGAGCTCAGCTTTAGGGAATCTAAATCGGCATATTAGCCAGTCATCGTCATGGTCCCTGACGTCTCTTTTTCTCCTGATTCTTCTATTAGCGTCCTCCTGCAGGGCCAGCAGTGCCATCATGCAGCACGCACGGTTTCACCGCAGTATTTACATGTATACAACAATTTGTGATTGTTTAAACTTTGTCAAAATCACAGCATCAACTAGTGGTATCCCCCACCCCGAGATACAATTTGAAGACGAAAGTCTAATAGGCAAACACACTTTTCTTCATGCAGGTTTTGTCACGAACAGTATTAAAGTTCGAACCGATAACGAGGACATTAAGGGTAACGATTGCGCGAGAGCTTTTCAGACTTTGACATTTGATGATATATGCACAGTTTTAAAGACATATATTTAGTTATTTACACTGTGTTCTGCCGTTATCTAATGCTAGGGTATTGATGTGAATGATATGATGCTATCTATTCCATGCAGTCGTCCTCCTGCGCTCCGTAGCAGAAAATGTGACAGTGAGACAGTGCCGATTAAACATTAAGAACACATTTTTATTTAAGATTTGAGTTGGAGGTGTTTATGGAACAATTATCACTGTTGCGCAAATAACACTGCTGGATTTAATCTTCATGGTAAGGTGGATGATATGGAGTGAAAAAATGTGCGTGAGGCATCAATACTTGAAAATATAAAGAGTAATCGTTATTCCCATTTACTTTCTGCAGCCTGACTTCAGTTCACCACCTCACCATCTGCGTCGCCAATTCCTATTTTGTCTCCAAAATGTGCGTACGCATGGGTCAGAGTTTGCGTGGAGGATCGCACATTCTCCCGTCAAGTTTGTTTTTTATAAATCCCAACCTTTGTGTGGGAAGTGGCGTACGCACATATTCAGCCCCGTTTTGTGCGTACGTTACGTTTATAAATGAGACCCCTGGACATTAATACAAACACACCTCTTCAGATTAGCTTTCCACATACAATAGTCTTACATTTCTCAACTGATAGTTACTGGTTTTATTGTTTTTAATTGCTTTTAATATGCTTGTTTTATGTGTTGGTTTTATTGCTTATCTGTTTTTAATGTGCTATATGTGCTGGTTTATTGTAAAGTGTCTTTGAGTACCATGTAAAGCGCTATATAAATAAAATGTATTATTATTATTATTATTATTATTATTACTAGGCATTTGTGCATGTGTGTTTATAACTGCATTTGTATGTTAAGGTTGCATGTAGGCTTATCAGTGTGTGCCAATGTGTGCATTTAATTTCACTCATATACATGTTTGCACAATTGTGTTTTCATGCATGATTACTGTATGACATGATATCTGTGTTGAACATGTGTGCAGGGACGTGCTCTTTCATGCATATATTTCTACATGTGTGAGGGCACATACGCTCAATGCCAGGTGGTGTGTGTGTGTGTGTGTGCGCTGCGTGCTGCCATGCTGCTTCTATTGTCTCATCAAAGTGATGTGAATTTAAGGTTTAACTTCCTGTGAATTATTTATCCCTGCAGCAACCTTGACACCTGCACTGGCCAAGGGTCTGAAAACATATAGCCCCCCCCGCCCCACACACACACACACACACAAAATTATACAGCCGAAGCAGCTATAAATATTTATCCTTCTTCCGCCTCATATTTATTTTATCCAACAGAGCTCATATCAGAGGGGCAGCAGGATGGTGAGGATATCAAGGGAGAGAAATAGGGCAAGAGGAGGAAGTGATAGAGAGTGCAATAGATAGTGATGAAGCAGGAAGAAAAAGAGAGAAAGTGATTGAGGAGGATGAAATAAAGATAAAGATTCAGGTGAAAAGAGAGAGGGTGATAAAGTAGAATAAAATGAGGCAAGATAAAAAGAAAAAAAGGCACAGAATAAAGGAGGATAATATCAACTTAAAGTTCTGTTTTGGTGGTGTGTGACAAAAGTAAATCAGGTACTAGACAAAGTAAAGCGCCAGGTAGGGCTGCACAATTAATCAAATTTTAATCACGATCACGATTTTGGCTTCCCACGATCAAATTCATGTGATCGAGCGATATTTAAAATGGTTCATTCCGT
Source organism: Sander lucioperca (assembly GCF_008315115.2). Classification (NCBI taxonomy): domain Eukaryota; kingdom Metazoa; phylum Chordata; class Actinopteri; order Perciformes; family Percidae; genus Sander; species Sander lucioperca. The sequence continues at coordinate 34,609,697 of NC_050185.1, forward strand.
TCATAGAACGCTCTGTATCAACGTTTTTTTTTTTTTTCCAAAGCTCCGTAAACCACTCTCTGAACACGTGCCTCCATGAGCCAATCAGAGTGGTTCCCTGCACCGCGCAGCTTAGTTTAGATGTAGACAGTCAGAGTAACGTGAGGAAACTTCCACAACAGATAGCAGTCGGTCATAAGTCGTCACAAGGTGTACCAGTTTACCAGTAAACGCAACATTTTGTCCCGTCTGTGTTGTTTTTCAGACAACAGAAGTGACCAGTGCTAGTTTGAGTCTTTTAACTCATAGCTTTAGCGGCAGACTGTTGTACGTCCCGCTACACGCTCACACTACACCGTTTAGCTTTCAGTATTTTAGCCGTGTTTACTACTGTAGCTAATGGTAGGCTAACGTTAGCTGCTGTGTAACGTGTTATTAGTGTTTACTAGCGTGACATGCAGCGATGTTTCTGTTGCCTCTAACGTCTGTTTTGGAGCATCAGAGCGCAACGCAGACATTTAAGTGGCACCATAATCCGCATTGCTAATTCGTCCGGTAGATACCGGGCACTGGTTCCCTATTGGGACCAGATTTTAACATGCACTGTTAACGTGAACAGAAAATTGCGTTGCCTGTATCTTTTCATGGCAAACGCGCATGTTTGGAAAGCGGTCGCACAACAGCTGAAATGGCATACTCCTTCATAGTATCCTTCAACAAAAGAGGAATGTAGCACAATATGGATGTGAAAGCAGTTATAATTAGCCTAGGGGACAATACAATTTGTTTTGGTTAAAATCAACAATTAATCGTAATAATTAATCGTGATCAATATATTGATCAAAATAATCATGATTATCATTTTGGCCATAATCGTGCAGCCCTAGCGCCAGGACAAAAGAAGTTAGGAGAAGATAAAAAAAAGAGGTTAGAGGCAGAATGTGAGTGGAGAATTAAAGTCACTCAGGAGTGTCATTGTTGCTACTATTGAGCAGTTTAAACGGCAGCCATTAAGGTGCACCATTGAAGCTGGACTACCACCACACTCAAGCATGATTTATGCTTCTGTGTTAAATCTACGGCGTGGCTACATACGTACGCTGTAGCCTGACGTGCACCTCTCGAAAAATGTAACTATACGTCGCGGCGACGAACGTCGCTCGGCCGTGGCTTGGTAGCTTGCATTTCCCCTAGTCTATATTCACGACATTCCACTTATGGGATTGCTCCGTGCCGACGGAAATTCTGCCGGATTTCACTCATTTCGGCTGGATATCCGTTACTTTGGGCTTTCTTTGTGTTGGCATTTTAAACTCCGGTCGATTTACTATGGTTAACCTTTTATCAGATCTCTGCAAGGTAAATCCAGACAGCTAACTGTTTTCTGTTGCACGACTAAAACAACTTACACAACGTACACGTTCCACCAAAACAAGTTCCTTCCCGAGGCTATTTTGCAGAGGCGCCATTGCTCCATACGGCGCTTAGCGCCGCTCAAGACGATTGTGATTGGTTTAATAAACCAGAGCACGTTTTTCTCCCATCCTGGAATGCTGTGTGGACTAGCCAGACCTTCCTCGGCAGTGCTGTGTTGGTAGGTATGGCAATGCGAGACTACATTTCTCCCTACTCGTTTCCTGGTACTCCTTCTCCATAAACAACATGAAATCAAGGAGAGGGTTAACTTTTCCTGCTACAGATTTCCCAACGTGGTCAGAAAGCACAGGGGAGACACTTTGTTTCTTTCACTATGACTCCAGAGTTGGGACTCGCTCCGAAGATAATCACCGTCACTCTCTCACTCGCTCTACCACACTGCACCACACACACACACGCCGGCCCTGCTATTTTCTTAAAGAGATCGACGCACACACCAACGCACAAGAATAAACTTCAGGCCGCTACGGTTAAAGCTCTGCGCGGAGCCTCCACAGAACCATAAATCATGCTGAAAGGTCCAATGTGTAGGAATTTCTCCCATCTAGCGTTGAGATCATATATCGCAATCAACTCTCTCACACCACGCAGTTCAAAGTACAAAGTATTCATGCTTCAAAAAGCCGGTCTCTGGCTCTTTTCAATATCCTTTTTTTTTTTCTGGGCGAAGAAGAAAATTTGGATTTTGAATACGTGTGGTCCTCCATGTTTCCATCTTCAAACTTGCTGGGGCCGGGAAGCTACGATACCCAGTAGCAGCATTAGCAGCACCTGTGAGTTTATCATGTGACAGCGAAAACGCGAAAGGACAAGTTTGTGAACGGGCAACACAGATTTTCATAACTGCTGAACACGTTACACACTGGTCCTTTAAGTCGGAATAAAAGGCTGCGTTGCCTGTCCTGTCGCCTTGGCTGGAAAACGCCTGCCAGGTGGGAATTGTCAGGGAAAATATCAATTTGTTTACAAAAACAAGCTTTGTGTGTGCATCATGCACACTGTGATCAAACCAAAGAGAATGACAGAAAAGCAGGCAGCGGAAGCCACACATACATTAGGTCATGTAGTTACCCAAATTACTCATCCTATGTAAATGAGCATAAAGAAGAGCTAAAAGACCACAGTGTACAGGGAACCTCACATACCAGTACCTTAACTATTTAACACTTACCACCTCTCATCTCTCTCATCAACATGGTTGCAGCATCTGTTTTATTCCATACATTCTTCTTTCTTGTCAAAATTACCCACAATGCAACCTGACTACTGAACAGTTGAGCTTAAATTGTTATTATTGTACATATTCTGTGGAGAGTTTTGCCTTGGGGTTGCAGCTGTGCATACAGTACGTGCAATAAACTTAATTATTAGGTTTTGAATATTGAGAATAAGGACAATAACTAAAACAAACAGAGGAGTATATATATTTCTAGCTTCGGGATGAATCCCGAAAAGCGGACGTATACAGGCTCAATTAAATAATTTGTTTGCTGAATCTGAGATGATTAGTTGCAATAGGTGGTCACGATTAGGAAAACAATTATAATTAGCATTGTTATAGAAGAACAAACCTGGTTGAATCTCAAAATGTTTCTTAGTGAATCTGACCATGATTTATGACGATGTCAGTATGCCATGTGACTCTCTTAAATGTAGATCTGGTTCTCCTAGTATAACCAACATGTACTTTCATTGAAGTTGGCATAATTAAGTGTTTCTGATCTCTCCTCGTGCCCTGGAAGGCAGCTCAGTGACCTTGTGGCAGAGCATAACCAAGGCTAGAGCCACTCTGAGCAGCTCTCTGTAAGCTATGAAGCCTTAGGGCTGTGTTACAGTCAGGCTTAGCATGCAGCATTTTAAACAGCCGTGGATCTCAACAGGCGCTTTCTAGCAGAGTGAATAGAGCTTGGGGCTACCTGAAGGTGTGAAGCCTGTTCTCGTCTTCAGCTCATACAGACTGATGCAGCCAGATTCCCGAGCAGATCAAAGAAGGGAGCAAAGGCGCATTTTCACATTTACAGTGGATTTTAGAAGTGAAGATTTCACTTATTATTTGTAATTGTTTGAAACTCCATAGTTTGTCTCCCGCATATATCTGTAAGCTTTTGCACCCATAGCTATCCAATTTACCAAACTGAAAACAAAAGGTGTTTGTGTGTTTGCTTTCAGTAGTCTTTTTGATGTTGGCTCTTATTCCTACTTGATTTTAAGGGTCTCTTCTTCATTAATTTGGTCTTTGTGGCTCAAAAAATCAATTGTGTTTAAATAATAACCTAACTGCTTTTTGTTTTTGTTTTACTCTTTCTGGCATATGTTCAGCCTTTTTATGTTTATTCTGCCCATGAATCACTTTGCAACGAATGGATGTCACAATTATTGAATTTCTGTGCCAAAACATAAAAACAAAAAAAACATAGTAAAACATTTCCAGCATTGTTTGCTTAAATATAATGTGCATGTGGTATTGTGTGTTTCATGACCGGAGGACCCATTAGTCTCATCGAATGAGATGTTCCTAAGTAAGCAATTCTACAGTTATAAAAACATCTCCTACCTGTAATGATATATTTTAAAACATATGTTTTTTTAGCCCTAATTAGTTTGATTTAAAATGTGAAATAAACCTCACAATATCAAATGTGCTGATAAATCCCCATGGATTTGTACGTCAGGTCGCAGCTGGTCTCATCTGAATGAGCTTAGCAAGCAAGCAAAGTGTTGTGTTTGATCATTCCTCAAAAACTATACGTCCAAATCCCATCAATCAAAATGTTTTTTGATGTCTGGGAAGTCTCTCTGGAGAATCCATCAGCAAGCACGAACATAGGCCAAAATCCTGCAGCGGAGAGCTCATAAACTACAGCGAGAACCAGACTGTTCCCTCAGGAGTCTACGCTACTCTACCGCTCACTTTGGGAGCAAGCCAACCATGATTTCCAGGTCTTTCCTAAATCTACAAATGAAGACTGGTTGCCTGGTAAAACACTTAAAGTGAAATGTTGAGATATAACAGTAATCGTTGCTGGTGGACAGGAAAGGCTCTTGGGTCTCTCTTAGTACCCTGAAGCATTTCTGAAACAGACAAAGAAGAAGAAGAAGAAGAAGAAGAAGAAGAAGAAGAAGAAGAAAGGATTGTGTATAGTGAGCCAGTATTAGGTTTGGAGCAGCGCTGTGTGTGGGGAGCCAGGTTGACGTTGATCCAACAGGGTGGGTCTGTCTGCTGCATGACTCGGCCCGTCTGGCCCGCAGCAAGAACCCCCTCCCCCCCTGCAGTTATGTGTGTAACTGAGTGTGTAGGTGCAAGAGTGTGTGTATGCAAGCAATGCCTCTGTCGGTATGCATGTGGGCGATAAGTGATTTTGTATGTGTGTGCATGACCGTGTGTGTACTGTACATGTAAGTGGTAGTGAAACATGTAAGTCACCATCTTACACCTATGTGTGTGTGTGTGTGTGTGTGTGTGTGCGTGTGTTTGTTTGTATGCATGTTCTGAGATAGAGATAGATAGATAGAGAGAGATAGAGAGAGAGAGAGAGAGAAGATGTTATAAGCAAACAGGCGCAGCACCAGAGTCGGTGTCGCTCTCTCTATGTCTCTGTCCTCTCCCTGACCCTACCTAACGTTGCGTAACACTAGAGATGGTTTCATGGCAGATGAGCGGCTGGGTGGGTGGGTGTACGATGCACAGGGGTGAGGGGCTGGGGGACGGTGCTGGAAGTGTGTCAGGAGGGTGTGGGAGGTTACGTCTCAAACAATCAGATGAATGTAATGATAAGAAATGAATGAGAGTCAAATGACAAATCCTTCATTACAAGCAAGTCTCTCCCTCATCTGTCTCTCTCTTTGATGTCTGTTCTCTTTTACTCAACTGAACTGAAAGTGCTGGCATTGAAAAGAGAAAGTACTTTGGGGAGAAGCTGCAGGAAGATGGAAAAGTCGTACAAACTGTACATATACACTGTGCACGCAAACATGCAAACAATCTAATCTGAGATGCATCCAATTCAGTTTACTAGGCATGAGGATTGCTACTCAGCCAGTGAAAATAGTTCTGTAATGTGTTCTGTGGCTCTGGAGGAATTTTCTTATGTCAGACAAAATATCTTGGACAAATTTATAACAGAAGGCCTGTGTAACAAACTGGGGGTGCAGAGTTTGAAGGGCACAAACGTTTAAAAGTGCAAGATTAAGGCCCTCGAGTTCACCTTTTAAGATTAAGGTAGAATGCATGTGGGATAAGTAACTTTAAGAGGTAAACTAAACATTTTTAACTTTTGGCCCAATTCCTGTTTTGTCAAACAAAAATATTATATATCAAAAAATATTTAAGATAGTTATTTCTTTGAATGACAAGATGTTATGCAGAAGCATGACATACTAAATAAAAAATAGATGGCTGTATTAGTACTTGTTGTAAAGATTAATTTTTACATGGTACAAGCAAAAAGACTGAGTTTTACAGTTTATTTGTGAATATCATGAGAAAAGGCAAAGTATTAATAAAAATGTACTAGTAGTAGAGTGAAAAGGGTCAGAGTCATACAAAACTGAAAATTACTTAATAAATAATGTGTTCCTTGGATGATTGTATAGAAAAGAGTTGAATTAAGTAAATAAATAAAAGTCAGGAGAGTTTCACTGCATTGTGAATGCAACTTATAGTCACAACCGTGTGTATACATGATGTATACAGTATTTTCCCATCATTCTCTATTTTGCTTTGAAACGTCCTCTCCGCTCGTTTCAGACAGAATGGAGCACCGAGGGGCGTTAGTGGAAAGAAAACAAACTGTGAAACAGTAACCTGTAGCCAAGGAAAACTAGCTGATGGGCTTTCCTCCCCCTTCACTTCGGCACAGAGTGTACCGACAGAGTTTACCTGACATATATCAGTCCTCAACCACCCTGATGCTTCCAAACCTGTAGCTAAAGGCTCGAGGTGCCCTCTGTCCAGGTTTGGCTCAGTACAGCCATGCCCTAAACCTCCCTCCAAATCCCTACTTTCTCACTTACAGGTCTCGTCTTTTCCTTTCTTCAAGTCTCTTTTCCATAATTACCCCTCGTTCTCATCACATCCTATTTCTCTTCTCTTACCCTCCTTCTACACTCTGTGCTTGTGACGACTCAGTAGTGATGGGAGAAATACAGTATAAAACATATGTTAGCTGCTCATAATCAAAACTTTCCCTTGCTCTCCCTTTCCTTAAGTGGACTGTTTCATAAGTGTACTGTTGTGTTGTGCTCTGAGAGCCTCCTGGGTGTGGGACTGCTGACCTGCTGGGCTGAGTGTGCTGCCAAGTCTTTACCGTGAGAGAGCGGAGGAGGGCAGAGGGCAGGGCACAGAACGGCACTGTGCCATCAGACACTTTGCCAGCCTTGGCTGGAGTACCGGTGTACTGACGGGAGGGAAAAGACTAACTGCAATTGTTCGCCTCAAGTAGTTATAGACGTGAAAACACACAAGAGGAAATGAGTAAGGAAAAGGGATTCTTTCACACCTGCTTTCCCTCCGTCAGCCCCAGCGCTCCCCTGCCTCCTGGCCCAGGCCGAGCCCTGGCATTTCCGCCTGATTCATCCACCTCCTCCCCAGGCTTCAGCACCTCTCCTACAGTCTTTAGCTCTTTCCTTTAACTATAAAGTCCAGCTCTGCTCTTTTCCCTGGGTGTGCTTCCCGAGCCTGAGCCTCCACCCTGCACCCCTCCTCCTCCTCCTCTATGGCAGTAACCTATTTTAACCCAGCTCCAGCTCCCTCCACGCTCCCCTTAACTTCTGCAGACTTCTCCAGCTAAAACCCTGACCCTTTGCTTCAGGACTTAACCTCATCTCAACTACTTTTCAAACGCCAGTCTGTGAATGTGAATACACATTTAACTGCAGTGCTAGTCCTCTGAGGAGGATCCAGTAAGGAGTAAATATCTTTGAGTGAAAAATGAGAAATTTTGGATTGGGAATTCATCAATTGTGTTTTTTGATCGTCTTTTTGATCGTCTTTTTTGATCGTTTTTTGATTGTCTTAAGTGTACGTAAAAGTAAAACACACACCTCCACTGCACATTTAGCCTGATTCAAAAACAACACACAAGCAAAAAAAAAGAAAAAGAAGAAGCAACATTTAGCTGCAAAGTTACACAACCCAATCACCGTGCCACACATTGCTTGTGACATGTTGCACGCTGATTGGATGAGTGATGTGTGTGAAGGGGGGAGGGGGGTTGGGGTAGCACTCAGGAGAACAGAAATGGAGAAAGCTCACCAGTGCATTAGGGACAGCACGGTGCAATTCGTTCCATTGGCACCACTTCAAAGAGGAAGAGGAGGGGGATAATCCACCCCAACATTAGCCCCCAGATTCTTCCACCACCAACATGCACACATACACACGTTTATTCACAAAAGCAGTAGTCTGGAGGGTTTGGTCGTGGGGTCTGATTGGGTTGGGGTCTTGGGATGACGGGATGGAAGGATGGAGGGGATTTTTCAATTTGCCAGCAAATCAGAGATGATTGGAATACTCTCTGGCGCACAGATACACACTCTCGCCTTGACACACACAAACACAATGCCATACACACAAGCCCATCTCCACGGACAAGACCTAATGCTTGAACCCAAAGAGGGGAAAAAAAAAGAACAAAAACAAACAAACAAATAGGACATTTGAAACACTGAATAGAGCCAAAGTATAGTAATATGGGTTAAAAATGTGGGTCAACAATGAACAAGAAGGCCCTCTGTTCCTTAAATCTGTGTGTGGGAAACAGAAGCAGATATCAACAGAAAAGGAAGAGGAGATTAAAGAGGGGGAGTGCAGGGGGATGGAAAGTAAAGGAGACAAGAAGAGAATAAGGGAGAAAGAGAGCTTGTATTGACAGCCACTAGCATCTGTAGCGGTTAGCTGTCAACACTCACCCGGCCAATACGGGACCAATTGATGATCAATCCTCCTCATGGGAGACCTGCCAGCAGCAAACACAATCAATTCTCTTCTCTCCTTAGACCTTCGAGCTGTGTTAAAAAGGAACGCTGCTCGATTCGAAGCAGCCTGAGATTCAACAACTTGTTGTCGTTCAAACCGCCTCTGAACAAGATAAGCATGCAATCACACATAGATGACACAGTCTCCCCGTGGGAACCATCAGGAACAAACCAGGTCTTCATTTGTAATTGTAGCATTGCTTACCGTCTATTAAGCCTGACTTTGACAATTCCTAAACACAGTTATGAGTTGCAGGATTTCAGACAAAATCCTGCCGGTAATGTTTGAGATACCCTGCATATGATGACTGAGATGGTTTCTGACTGAACATACAGTATATCTCTCAAAACCATTGAAAAAGAAAACATCTGATAGCTAATATTTATGTTGACATTGTCAGAAATGCAATACTTTCATAATAAATCTCATCAAGAAGGACACATTTTCAAAGATATCTGTGGAGGTTTAGCTATAATTGCTAAAAAAAAATTCAACTTCTTTGTCTGTTATCGTGAGTCGTCAAACAAGCTTTTAGCCACATACTACCAACAACTGGACTGGTCAGGCTGCGGGAAACACTTAGCTCTGAATACCACTCTGTAACAATAATAGGACAAGTGTGTAGCAAGTGTGAGATAGGTATACTGTGTTGGGATTTTTTAGATGTGGGACACACTTGCTTACTACCATGAGGCACGTTAACGTAGAGTTAAATGACAGCAAATTAAGACAATTACAAGGGGTTTATCAGTATTTAGTGTCCCCTGGCATCTTCTGTTGTGTTGTAACTCTGTTGTAACACTATTTAAGCTGTGATTTTCTACTGACTGTCTTCAATTGTTTTACCTTGTATTTATGGGATGAGTTAACCTTAGTGATTGAAAGTGGTATGGTCCACTTCCACAACACACACGTCAATAAAACAGTGGTCTGGAGGGAGAAGAGTTATGGAGTTTACGGATACACTGACTGGTCAGGAAGTTATTCTTAGCAAGGACCTCAACAATCAATAAACCCTAACCACTGGAGACCACTGTGGTATGGCTTCAGTTACACAAGTCTATAGGAAACAAACGCCTCCGGAGAGTATTTTTTCCATCATAAAAATGACTATATATTGAAAGTAGTCTGTAAATCTACAAAGTAACAACCTAATGTGCAGCTACAGTACATACAGTAGTTGGGTATTTCCATTATTTTGTGGTGTTCATAAAAGGAAGAAAACAGATTGATGGCACAGTGAAATTTCAATTTAGATTATGAATTGGATCAGCCACTTGTAAACTGTTTAAACTCACCTGTGTTGTGATTTGTGAGAAATGATTTCAAGTTAAGAGGTGAGAAATTGTTATCTAAAAGCCAGATTTACCCTGTGGGATGCTGGGTGATGCATGCTGAGCCGTTGGTCTAATCGGAACTCTTTTAGGCTATGTTTAGACGGAAACTATCTGAAGAGAAAACGCAAAAGTGGCGTTGCGTTCTCTCTTTTTATTCCGCGTTTAGACGAGTGTTATGGGGGGGAAATCTGCGTGCATATGGTGACGCAAAAGTGTGTGAAATGCGATCCACCACGCCTGCGTTGAACCTTCCTTCTACTTGTATCCGTCTCCTCCTCCTCCTCTCTCCCTCTCCTCTCCATAGCTCCAAAGCTGACAATTTTGTCTGGACAGACGAGAAGGTGGAGTTACTGCTCCAAACAATGCACACACACGGCACACACACACACACACACACACACACACACACGCACAGTGCGTTTTTACCCTTTAGACAGGAATGCGACAGTGGAGCGTTTTTAAGATTTCCACTCTGGAGGGTGGTTTCACTTTTTTGCGTTTTTAAGCCCCAAAAATGCCGTCGCCGTCTAAATGAAAGTCACATCTGATAAAATATTTTGTCATTTTCACCCGCGAGCATATTCGTGTAAATAGGGCCTTAGTCCACTCAACTGGTATTACCAGCTGAGTCTAAATGGGAAAACAAATTATTTCCTGTGTTTGTATTTTATTTTGTTACAGAATAGTGGGTCATTTGGTTGATATGCAGCCACCTAATTGCCAAAAGGTTGTCCTACTGCGAACCAAATTAAATCAATGAAGCTGAAACCAAACCAAGGCAAGCGAACTGCACTGTATGAAATGACATGCCAAAGAAATTAAGGAAAAAAGTATTTAGGACACCAAACCACAGATGTTTTGGTTTATCTTACTGTCTGCTGAAAGAAAACACATTTTAAACTGGTTGTTAAGAAAATTTGTGGGGGGAACTTTTTCAACACGGATTCTTTTTGGTAGATTTAGTATCAGAAAGTAAGCAAATATCATAGAATGTATTTTAGATTGGGGTAAAGATATAAAACATTTGTCCAAACATAAGAAGCAACATTGCAGTCTAGCCACCTGTCCTTCCTCTGCAAACCAGAGTTAACTCTATCCCCCTGAACCTGGGTTGGAGTAGATGTTTGGCTGTGGGCGGCCTACTGTCATTCAGATTCTGTAGGGTAGATTGCAAGGTCAGAAAGAGGTTTTGAGAGCACCGCTGCAGTGAATGCCAATCAACTATCAGAGCACTGAGAACATGAGCCTGGAGAGAGGTTAGTGGCATGGGCGCAACCAATCCGAGAAACCGAGCAAGGAAATTAACATAGTGGTTAGCATTCAGCTGCCAAGTGTGAACTATGATACTGAAGGCAGTGGGGGAATATTTCATCATTCTGAGTTTCTGACCTCAAAACTGTTCTACTATAGTTCCGGTTTAGACCGAACTGCAAGCATTTATTAGATACCTGATATTGGTGATTATGATCATTTCTCCTTGATCACAGCTCTAGAAGCAGACTGCAAATTGCATGAACGTTTTTCTTTTACTTTTGTTCTTTAATTTTATTACTGTAAACTAAGTAGTAAAAACATGTTTTGGTTAGAAGGCAGAAATTATAAGTCCCCAGTGACTAGAGTTTCCGCTGTAAATAGGTAAGGTGGGTAACTAAACCTAAAAGCCTAAAATAATTGAATCAGTCCAAATTACAATAGCTAGTATAAATACTGCAGCACAGCAAGAATCCTGTGAATCAAGACCGCCCTATAATATCCAGAACATCTTGGGTTAAATCTCCTCCACTCCAAAAATTGGCAACTCTCCGACTCTGCCTTGTCCACAGAGGTCTTTGTCTTCTCCATGGCCTCCCTCACCTCATGTTTCCACAACCACAGAAACTGCTATCTTTCTGACTTGCCAGTACCTAGTCATCAAAGAAAATGACCCCAGTGGTTTCCTGCAGGTAAGCTGCACAACAATACAAGTCTCTTTTTTCCATTCCCCAAGTAGGGCTGGGCAATATGGAGAAAATCAAATGTCACGATATTCTTGACCAATTATCTCAATGTCGATATTGCGACAATATTGTAGGGTTGGCAATTGGTGCTTTCGCAAAATATTGATTTTCTCAAGGATTAATCATCAGTAATGTGGACATATTGTTTAAATGTGTAATGGCAAATAATAAAATGGCTAGAACAGTTTGGTAGGTTCAGAAGATTACGTAAATCACGTTATTGTAACGTAGCCTTTAAAACCAGGTAAAGTCATATTACGGCATCCAAAATTTAAGACAATATCTAGCCTCATATATCAATATCGATATAATATTTGTATATTGCCCAGCCCTATCCCCAAGTTAAATTAATGAAGTGGACCAATGCAAAATGTTTCCCGGTGCACCAGTTCCTAACCTTTTTGGCCCACGACCCCTTAAATGGAAGCAATGTTTACTTGCGACCCCTCATAATTGTTTGCATAAGGTCTGCTATTGCTATTTCAAGAATTTTCTGAACTAGCAAAGCCTGAAAGGCTTCCTCCTTCAGCTTAACAGCTTCCTTCACCTCCACCAGATGGTTCTACAGTTGCCACCACAAGTCCGAGCAGCCGCTCCACAAGGGAGGCTTCAAACAGAACCTTCTTAATCTTCCTGTCGCCAACAGGCTGAGGATACAACTACGACACTGATCATTGCTCTTTGGTCCAAATTGTTCCGTTACATTGCTCACCCACACACACAAACGGTGTCAGAGGGACGCCCACCTCTTAGTACAACCTGTACTGGACAAATACACCAAGCTTGAACATGGTGGACAATCCATGACTTCCACAGAAGCTCAATGCTAAAGCACCACTTGGGTTTAGATCAGACAGGCTGTTCCTTCTCTGGAAGCCTCCCACAGACGACAAATAAAAGCCTTCCTCTAGATGACATGCAGTTGCACAGACATGAGCATATTTTTTCTCTGGGAAATTCCAACACAGTGGTGTTCAGCAATAATAAGAACATACCTTGAGTCTTTCAGAAAAAAAGATAATTCAGTCCCAACTATATCTAGCTGGTACCACTCCACATCCTAACTAGTAACTTTCCACATCCCAAGAGCCATACATACGCTATTTCTGTGCTCTGGGTCACCTGAGACTGAATTTTGAGGTCCGTCTCTCCCAATGCCAGAAACACACAAACCAAAACACTGATGATTTCATCAAGAAAACATGTCTGAGAAAAGTCTTCTGGGCCGACTGACTTTTTTATATAGTGAATAAACTGTCACACTGTACACAGATCACAGGAAAAAAACAAATTAATTCTGTGCAGTGGGTGGATTTTCACTTACTTTTTTAACACCGGGCTATCATTCATTCACTCATTATTATTATTAAAATCGATTCACATTCGTATCACGATTCAAGCTCTACCGATTAAAAATTGATTCATAGAATTCCAAAAATCTATTCATATCTTCTTCTTTTTTTAAATTTTATGTCTACTGCAATCACATGGGCAAAGTAACTACATTTACATACTGTGAATCGGGTTTTTTTAATCGAAAATCGATTTTGAATTGAATCTTGTGAAAAATGTAAATTACCCCTTAAATATTGGCAAGCACTGTGGTAGCAGCATATACTCTTGTGCACACTCTCTCGAACCGTTAGTCCGATGGATTTCAAACTTGACAGGTGTCTTGCTACGGGCACGAGTAAGTGCAGTGCCAAGTTTGACGTTGTTTGGATTAGAAATGCAAAATATATCGTTAAATATATATCGGTAAAAGAAGCACACATTGGCTTTTGCCGCTCTAGCCGCTGGCCACTCCCCCTCTCACACTGCATGCACACTGACTGAGCACTAAACCTGTTTGAGTCGTGACTCACTCTGATCTTTCACCAAACTCTTTAAATTAACTCATGAGTCGCTCATACTACACAAGACAACACCGTCTCTTTCTCTCTCTCTCTCTGTGCGCGCACACGCACACACGCACACACACACACACGCACACACACACACACAGGTTCTGGTGGTTGATTAACACAGATATGTGCTGTTTAGCACTCATAATGGGCCAGGTGGGTAGCACACTGCCATGAGTCCATGAGACTAATGTCTGATTACTCCACATTGTCATTGTGATATTTTGTGATTACATTCTGAATCTGCAAAGTTCTCTGTCAGGTAAATCAGTAAGTTAGTAGTAAGGTATACAGGGGAGTTGCACATTAAGTGGTTTGGGGTCCTTCTGTAAGTAATTTTGGAGTACAATTTGTTTTTTATGAATTCTACAAGCAGCAATACCACAGGCCAAGCAATCAGCCTGTTCCAAACAGGCACATTTTCAACGGGCACTGCACTAGTAGACACAATATGAAAAATTACCTCCTGTCTGAATAATGCACTGCGCAAAGCAACAACTTTAACTGGCTTCATACCAAACAAACAAACAAACAAACACATATCTCAGACTCACCCTCTCCAGGTCTTGCCGGAGGTGTGTGAAGAGTTTGAGGCGTCTGTAGAGGACGTCCTGCTCCTGCTGGGCCAGGTTGTCCACCTCGTCTCTCTTTAAGGTGACCAGAGGTCGATTAAAGTTGGACTTCCTCTTCATCTTCCAGAACTGATATAAGAAGTCCACCTTGAAGAAGAGACAAAATATTCCCATTTCTTTCTGTTCTCATGAATGTCAGCAGATTGACACACCAATTGCTTCAAATGGAACAGCAAAGAAAATTCATTCATGTGTTAAAATTCAACATAGTTCTGTGACACCTGAAGATTTTAAAATTATTATAAATTGTATTTTAAAAACTGCTCTGAATGTACAAATCTGAGTAATAACAATTATTCCATTAAACAATCACACAATGTTTTCATCCCTATGTATAAACTGCTGTTTGCTTATAGTTTATCCTCCTTTATAGTGAAAAAAGCTCTGGCCTGCATCGACAACCATGTTTGGAAAGCAAAGGCCAGTTAATCATAGTGCATTCTAAACAAAAGCCTGTGATTTATCAGACAGTTTACCTGTGAATAGGGAGCACTTTATTTGATGCACTAGAGCCGACACTCTAAATGCAACTCATCAATACCACATCTGATTACATGTTATTAACTGTGGAAGCCAAACTCTTATATATGTTTAACTGTGTATTTGAAATACTGGGTAAAGATCAGAATAATGTTGTGCGGGCAAATGGAGAGACCTTATGAAGTTATTATGTATTATTATTTTATAAGCCAACATGGACGGAAAGTGTGTCGAGTGCGCCATAGATTTATTGTGTTTTGTCAGACCAGGCAATGTTCTTCAGCCAATCACAAGAGGCTTCAGCTTCTTAGTGGACAGAAATGTAACTCTATCTACATCGCTGTCGCAGTATTTACATATTTGTTACCTGTTAGTATGAACAAGTGTTACTAATCTGACCCATCTCATCAGAGAGTGGTGTCGACCCGTCTGCTCGCTTTTTTAATTATGCTTTCTATATACCTGACTCACTGTCTGCAGGAGGAAGGTATTTTTGGTGCACATGGAGGTGTACCTATTACAGTAAATGACTCGTGTATGGTATCATAGTATATTAAAAAAAAATCATAGTGTTTCAGTTGCATGGCTTAACGTACCTGGGAAAAGGGCAGCGCCAAGTTTTCGGCCACCTCCCTGGGGTCCACCAGCTGGTAAAACTCATCCTCCAGCTCCTGGAGCTTCTGTTTCCTCTGGCTCACTTTCTCTCTCTCCAGCTGGTCCCGCTCAGCTCGCTCTGATGCAGACACTGAAATTGGGTACAATACCGACCTCTGCTCCTGATCACTGCAGATGTTTGGCTGGTGCTGATGGTCCGGCCGGAGATCAGAACTCACACCGGTGGTGGTCCAGTCAGGTCTGGCTGTGGCGTGTGCTCCGCTGGTGGTGGAAGTGGTGGTGTGGTTGCCAATGCTCACACTGGTCAAACTGGAGAAGTTGTTGGTGGTTGCACTACTGTTGCTGGCGGTGCAGCTGTGATCTAGACAGAAGGACTTGAAGCGCACCTCGTCGTTCTCTGCCAGGAGGGTCCTCATCTCCAGGCCGTGGTCAAAGGCGCATGTCACATGGAAGGCCACCATACAGGAGGGCATGGAGCACTGTGAGGGGAAGAAAGAGAGGAAATACAGTTAAGGGCAGAGACAGAATAAGAGAGCAATACAGGAAGGTGGTATAGGACAGACAAGGGATGAGAAGGAAGCAGGGTAGAATGTACAGGAGCCAAACAAGAAAAGTAGCACAGGAATTATGTGAGGAGAAAATATAGTAAGAATGGGAGGTGAAACAGGGAAGTAAAAATCCCATTTGAGTGTTAATTATGTCTGTGGGTTCATTAAAAAGAAAAAAGCAGAATGAAATGCTTGATGGAAAAAAACATTTTGTTATTATCTAGGAGCAACTTCACTCTTGCATGTTCTCTCTAGAACACACATGCATGTAAACATGCACAGACACTATGTCACAGCTATTTTTTTGTCCATTTCTTGTGTTATCAAGGTTCCAATACAAGTGCAGCAAAGCAGAAAGACAACCCAAGTCACAACAAACACGGTTCCCCCATTTCTGCTGACATCTTGGTAACTTGGTGTGTGTGTGTGTGTGTGTGTGTGTGTGTGTGTGTGTGTGTGTGTGTGTGTGTGTGTGTGTGTGTGTCAGTGTGTGTGTGTGTGTGTGTGTTTCTCAGTGCTATCCATTTCAGGTCATACTAAGAGGCGGCCTCCCACTGAGTCCCTCCAGGCATGGTGTGATTTTGTGTGTGTGAGCCCTTGTGGCTGTTTGTTGTTGTCACCGTGCATGTACGTGCACATTTGTCAACGTGTGTGTGGGTTAGTGTGTGCAGGTCGGTGCTTGTACTTTTCAGAGGAGTTCAGCATTCAGCAGGATGGTGACTCTCTTCACTGTGTTGTTTATGAGCCCTGTTACCAAAACCTGACTGATCCTACTGACTCCACTGTCTGGAAAACAACTTCTGTTTAACCTTTTCACAAACAATCTGGCTCAACTCCATTCTGCATCAAATATTTAATTTTAAAAGCCAAATATGCAGCAGCAGTAAAGCCTACTTAACTGTTACAAATAATGCTTAAAAGTGTCAAACCTCACATTTAAAATCTGAAGCTTGTAGTTGATTTAACACGTAAAAATAATAAAAGTTAAGCAGTTAATCACAGCATTACTATTTAAGGCACCACACTGTCTTAGGCAATGTCCTCATTTAGGATCCTAGTGGCCTGAGGGTAGAAGCTCCTCCTGAGCCTCTCAGTGCTGGCCTGGTGTATTCGGTACCTTCTACCCGACCTCAACAGGTCTGAAGTCTAATTTAGTCATCCTCCCCC
Organism: Sander lucioperca; assembly: GCF_008315115.2. Lineage (NCBI taxonomy): Eukaryota > Metazoa > Chordata > Actinopteri > Perciformes > Percidae > Sander > Sander lucioperca. The sequence goes on from NC_050185.1 coordinate 34,626,769, forward strand.
TCTTGATCTAACAACACGGGTGAGGGAGGTGTGTTATGGAGCAAACTCCTCTGCAGTGTGCCATATCGATCACTTTTAAGTGATCAAATCACTTGTTAGGGATTTGATTGAACCTAATGGTTAAAGAAGCGAGCTTGTGACCCGGAGGTCGCCGGTTCAATACGTCACATTATTAATATCACAAGCGAAAGACTCCAAGATATCAGATTCACGTTTGAATTTTTTTTACAACGACTAGGCTACTAACGTTTAGTCTCGGCGGTTTCTTTTACAGGTAAAACTTGATGTCTCTCCTATCTCATCTGATGTACACTTTGATGTTGTCAACTTTTGCACCTTGTAGCTTTAAAAATACATTTCAGTGAGAAAAACTGTCCTCAACTGGCAAAAATCATTGAGTAAACAAAGTCAGTGATTGAGGAACAGAAGGCATGATCCAATAGTCACATATTACCACTATTTATACATCATCTTGTTACAAAGTGGAGTTACAGTCAACAATGTAGACCCGTTTAACTTTCCCAAATGTCAGGGTAAGGCCGCTGCAGCTGCTCTCACTTAGTTGGTGTCAAAAGAGGAAAGGTTGAACACAGCGTCTAGAACACACCGGCTAGATGTGTTGCTTGGTACGGGCCAAGTCATCGCAAAAAATACTCATCTGGCCTTTTCAAAGGCACCTGCTCAGTCCTGGCAGGGATTTATTGATCATGTTTTTATCACTTCCCATGCTGAGTGAGTATGTTCAGGTGTTTGTGGATAACATTTGTTATTTAATTAAAGATACTAATTATATTTTGATTTAATCATATTCCATTTTGCCTCATGAGAGCGACTTGGGTCCATATTAATCACCAGCTTGGTTTTCTTTTGCTTTTGCTCCCAGTTAAACACATTTCCCATAATTCCATTGTATTCATATGTCAATATGTCAATATATTAAGTTCATGTGTTAATTGCTACCAGAATATTTCAAACACAAAAATGTCTTATGCCTTAACTTCACTATAAGTAGGAGTTATTTGCTTGATAAATGTAATACATTTAACTCTTCACACAAAGCAAATGTGTTTTTTCACACCTGGGTTGGTCCTTTAAAGCATTTCTAAGTTTAATTCTTACAGGTTTAATAAATATGGGACAGAAACCCCTGTTGACTCAACATTGATATTCTTGATTTACTACACTGCTAAATTGCAGAATTATGTTAATTATTCTGTAATCTTTTTTTTTTAATCTCTGATGTTAAGCATAAAAGAGCCTCAGTCCAAACTAATTTGTCTCAAAACAAACATAACCCTTAAGACTTCCCACACACATCTGTTCAGCAATTCTAGATTATTAAGAAGTGGCTACTGGACACAGGCTGATGTATCTGCTATCTGCTGTTCTAGCTACTCCAAATATCTTGTTTGGCAGAATTTAAGAATTCAAACTGGCATGCCTTGGAGTGAGACATTTCTCCAAAGAATCCAGGCCTCTCATTTCTAACCCTGTCAAGTGAAGAAATCCTTATGAAATCATTGATTTTAAGACTTGAAAGGCAGCTACAGTATATTAATGCCAATATCTATCACATCATTTTGATCCTTAACAGAAAGAGAGCCTAAGACCTGAGGAATATTGATGATTTGTACGGGTATATTTTATCCATACATTTTCAAAACCTTTGATTTTCCTCAAATCTACAAAAATGTAATGCCCAGTGGGAATCTAGGGAATCTCTTTTTTTATTTGAATAATGTTTTTCTCCCTCAGGCATTGATTTATCTAAATTTAAGCCTTTCATGTGGTGCCCTCAATGGTGTAGGCCTACATTACGTGTGGCAATAGTGCATCAGCTAAGCTAAATTATGAAAGCAGAAGCCTGCAATGTGAAGATTAACGTCCAGATTTCCCTTTTTATTCCATCTTTCTATGGTTGTTAAAACCATCTTACTCCACTCTTTATGAACATAATACATGTGTATTGTCATCTTGTTGAAGCTTTTCACTGAAGCTATATCATGTTTACATTTTGTGACATATTTAAACTCAGGAAGCCATGTTTTTTTTAAGGCTGCACCATTTAATCAAAAGGATATATTCCAAATGCATTGTGCTTAATTTTAAACACATTTCTTCCAAAACGTACTGGTAACTTATTTGCTATCTTTGAAAACTTTATGATCTCCAATAGATTTTAAAATAAGTGTTGTATGTTTGAACAATGTTTGGCTGCACAGCAAGAGTTTGTAGCCTAATAACTGCCTAATAACTGTAGTTTAAGCTACAGTATTGTTTATTATGTTTTCACCTGCTATACCTATAGTCTAATCTAAATAGCTGCCAAGTTCCTCTGAAGTCTGGGGAGACAACAAACTAACCATGAAGCAAAAGAGCTTTCTTATTAGCCGAGTGTGTCTCCCTGACACTGACTCTGAGCTTTAACACATACAGTACAGGCCTGACTGGTTGACCTTTCCAGTGCACCTTCCTTTAATAAAGCACTCATTAGGAGTCGCATTACACTTGGAGAACTTCTTGCCAATTAATACAACAAGTTGTTAACAAAATATTTAGGTCTGAACACTCTGAGACACCCGACTATCATTATGGAAGGAACTGTCAGCACAAAAAAGGGATGCAGCAAGGTGTCATTAGACAAAACAAAAGATTGTTATCACCAAATTACCAAAAGAATACATGAGCAAAGACTTGAAGTAATGTGTTTGAATGTTACACTTTCAAAAGTAGTCCATAAGGAAAGAACTATAATCTAGTTTGAGCTGTTTGACCTACTGTGCATTAAAAACACAAGAAAATCTGGGGAAATCAAAAGAAAATCAAGACTGACAATATATTACTATTATTATCTCTCAGACTCTCCTGTGCCTAAACCTTTCAAGACAGAAAACTGATTTGCTATTTCATTCCTTTACGTACATTAAGAACCTACACAGGACTCCTCCTGCTCATGGTGCATGGTGTAAAGCTCCATCTCTACCTTGTGTGTGAGGCAGCAGCTGATCAGTCAGTGTGTTTGTACAGCCGCCTGCCTACAACCATGGAAACAGGAGGGAGAGACTCTCTCCCTGCGAGCAATTCTGGCACCAGGACTCGCTGTTAATCTAAAGCATCAATACTGTGACAGCAAACCCCCTCACCGCTGCAAAAACAATCATTGGACACACTTGTAGGTACATACGGTTGTATACTTCCAGCGCACAGCAAGCGTAGGGCTTTAGGCATCCAGTTCACCTTAAGGGCACTTTTAAAGCTGAATGGTAGGCAAGCTAATAGCTGTAAAGTGTGTTAGTGGTAATGTGTGGTTTTGTTTGCATACTCAGCAGCATGTTAAAGTGGTGCAGGGTTCAAACAGATCCACCTGTGGCAAGCGGGAGGCTAAGAACTATGATGATCTGTGTTGTTGAGAGACATTTTATGTACGAGTGTGTGTCTGCTGAGTTTAAACTTTAAAACAATTCTGCAAGACTTTTGCTGTGCTTATGTATACTATTTTGCATGGGTGTGCCTGTAAGGCTTCATTTCAGAATGAACATCCCATCTACAGTATCTGTTTGTAAGGATAAACTCCAAAAGTTAAACTTTAATATTGAATTTCACACACAATTAAAACTTACCAATTTTCGTCAGGCTTGTTTTCATTCCAACGCCACCTCCAGATAATGAACAGTGTGCGTGCACATGCCATGAGGATTGGAATAGGAGGAAGATGAAGACTGCTTTATTTGGGCTGGTTATAGTCTCTTTCTTGTGTGATTTTATTTCCTGTCTGTTGTGTTTTATTTCTATTTAAACTGTAACTGGTGTGCTATCTTAGCCAGGTCTCCCTTGGAAAAGAGATTTTTATCTCAATGGTCTTCCTGGTTAAATAAAAAAAATATATAATGACCATAATAATGAAATACAAAAGAAGAAACAGGATGAAGAGGAGGAATGACATGAAGCACATCTGTCTGGCTCCAATAGTGGACAGCAGCTGTCAGAGCAAAATTCAAACATGACATGACAATAGCATGCCCAACATGCATGAAAAGCAGAGTACAGAAACAAATACTGTGATTACTACATTCTTTCTCCGCAGAAGAAAATTGTGACAATATCAAGATTTGGACAATTATTTTCAAACTGTTGAAATGAAAAGTGGCTGCTAAATGGGTTTGAGGTAAGGTTTTGGGCATGATTAGAAAAGAAAAACTTAATTCATACCAAAACTTAACTGGATGTTTGAGCGTTGCTGATAGGGCTGAACGATTTTTGAAAATAATCTAATTGCGATTTTTTTCCCAAATATTGCGATTACGATTCAATATTCGATTATTTTTTTAAGCTCTTTGTCTTCAGTATTATTCAACAAAGAATAATATAATAATGTATAGTATGAACACACAATTACACACTAGACAGTTAAATAAGTAAAAATATAGTATATATCTATACACACACACACACACACACACACACACACACACACACACACCAGTGTAATTTTTTACAGTGCACAGAGAGGAGCTGCCTCCAGCCCCTCCCCCTCGTGAAGTTGCGTGCTGCCGAGTGCACTTGCTCAGAGAGGCTATCGTTACGTTAGCTAGTTGCTGGTGTTCTTGCCGTGGGATTAACTGTACTAATAAAACCGTTGAAACACCGCGGCCACGCTGCTGTGAAAGCTCCCCGAACGTCATTTATCAGTCTGGTTGTTACCCCTCTCAGTGGCAGCTCCTCCACTCATATCTTTATAACGGAGCTAACCGCTAACCGGAGCTAACCGCTAATCAGAGCTAACCGCTAATCAGAGCTAATCGTTGCCAATCGAGCCTTGAGTTCTGTGTGCCTGTATCCATTAACTGCATGTATAGACTCAAGCCCGAATAAAACCCTTCATTTTATTAAAATGGCTGTAAAAGTTTTAAACTACAACTCAGAGTTGTTTGAATGACAGAAATCAGCTCAAGGTACAGTGTAGCGTTAGCATGCTAGTTGATGCTTTCTCTACGGAGTGCAGACTGATTGCTCTCGCGAGTCATGTGACCAAATCGCAGCCTTTGCGATTAGGAAATCGCGTTTTAACATATCGCGATATTATCGAAAATGCAATTAATCGTTCAGCCCTAGTTGCTGATGTATTTTAAGACACTGGGGTCACTTCATAACAACACAAGGCATGGCGGACGCAGTGATAAGTGTTTATCTGACGTACCTGTATGCAGGTTCCAGTGTGTTCTCGACACAGGCTGCAGGACAGAGCCCAGCGGCTGGCGGGGATGTGGGACACCTTGGTAATGGGCTCCATCTTCTCTGGACAGCCTATACTCACCTACAGGGAACAGGTAGAAATACACATATCGGATTCAAAGCACCGAATGTGATAAATAATCAAACAATCAACATTGTGTGGAGATAAATCGTATTTGTTCATCGTCATCATCTTTATCATAATAACACTCGCGGCAGTTATAACAGACAGAATTTTTTATTTGACTCATTTATTAAGCTAAATGCCAAACATATTTTGATTCCAGCTTCTAAAATGTGAGGATTTGCTGCTTTTTTCGGCTTTGTATCAAAAATAAAAATGTAAACTGAATATGGGATTTTGGATTGTTGGTCAGACAAAATAAGTCATTCGAAGACATCTTCTTGGGTTCTAAAAAACCTGTGTCCTGGGTACTTTCACAATTTTGTAGACTAAATGATTAATAGACTAAACTGAAATTGGTAATTGTGTTGCCTCCTAGGACAGTTTCATTAATACAGATATGACAACAATTAACAGCTGGAGATCATCACTCATCTTTTTATTTAGCACAAAATCTCTGGATTAACTTTGCTCCTCACTTGATAAAATGATTAAATCTCCACCAAAACGGAACGATAATAATCAACTTATTGTAGCTTGAATGATAATTTTTTTCAGTGTCTTCCAATTTCAAAAGCCAAGATCTCAAATGAGAAAGTCTGTCCTTGGACCCTGAGCAGGGACACCTGTGCTCCTTGGAAACATGATTGTAAAGCCCAGTGTGACTCACTCTCTCTGAGCGGTCTATTCAGAACAGCTTTGGCCTAAAACCCTTCTCCACCAAATACAACCAAAAAGTCATTGACCTGTGCCAACCAGCCACGCAGAATAGAGTGGAGAGCACTCATCACCAAAGTGCCATTTCTTCCTTCCTTCCTCCACTGTCTGTTTCTTTCCAAAAAAAAAAACCTTCCACCTCTTTCACATTCACTTATTCTCATATTTGTGGCATTGCCCTCTTTCCTTGTCCTTCGCACTTGCATTAACAAGCTGACGACTGAGTTCTGCGGGTCATGCCCCTCCCTCTCTTCCTCCACTTGTCCTTATATCTGATTTTATTTTCCTCCTCTTGTCTGCTCGTCCACAGAACAAACACACAGCCTTGGTTCTTTCTCTTCCTATTGATGTTTTTTGCACAACACAAGCGATCAGAGTCAGGGTACATTTTTTACTCCATTGAGGATGTCAATAGAAAGTGCAGTTCAGACAATGATGCCTCAGCTGTCACCGTCAATGTTCGCTTCGTTTAGTCGATGTGCAACCTAATCAATGGCAAAAGGATTTCCACTTTTTGAATGCTGTAGTTAATTGATTACACACACACACACACACACACACACACACGTTGCACTTTACACAATTCTTCCACCTTCTCCTCTTGTGTTGGTTTGCTACTCAAAAAGTCAGGGCTGTAGTTTTCTTTCTGTGTGCGTGTCAGTGTGGGTCAGTACTAAAGTGCAGATACCCAATCTGAGCCCAACGGGACCCGAGCTGGGTTCGGACACGTTTTTACAAATGATGTTAGGATTGGGGTTGGGTTCGGCCTATAGTACCATTGTGCTTTGAGTTCTTTTTCATGAAAATATAGTGTAAAAATAAATAAAAATGATAGACCTACTGTCTGTGTTGGGATACTTTTTGTGTGCTGGGGTTTGTTAGGTACATGACAACGCATGAACGCATAAGGTATACAGGCAAGCTGTAACCATGGTAATAGCAATTGCGTGACAGGGTAACACAAACTCAGTGCTTTAGCTAACATTAACTGCATCAGGTTCGGTTCAGACATAAAAAACAGAATGCCTATTTTTTTTAAATCAATTCAGTGGAAATGGGTGGAAAGCACAGTGTTAAATGAAAAGGCATTTTAAGAGAGGGGCTCTGCGTCTGTGTGTGTGTGTGTGTGTGTGTGTGTGTGTGTGTGTGTGTGTGTGTGTGTGTGTGTTGTGGAAAGTCGTTTAAAGAGGGACCTCTCTCTAGGGGTTGAAGGCAGAGGGAAGCTATACACACAGCACAGCAGGGGGGCTGTATCGTTTGAAGGCTGGGTGGTGTGTTTATGTACACACACACACACACACACACACACACACACACACACACACACACACACACACACACACACACACCCGATCAAGCCCTCTCTATGAATGTCACTCTCACACACAGAGCCTCTTTTCTGGAAATTTCCACTACCATCAAATTCAGTAAAAATCTACTAGCCAGTGTTTTGATGTGTGTGTTGCGTTTGTGTTTATTTGTGTAGACGTCTGCTATGAACACCTCTTTAGCTCATGCAAGAACACACAAACGTCTATGCAAGGACACGCGCACAAACGCACAGACATGCAAATTCTCTTTCTTTTTTTTCTCCCTCCACGGTAGGAAGAGAAAACAAAAGCGAACGGAGCAACGAAAACAATTAGCCCAATCAAGGGTGACAGAAGGCAATTAGAAGTAAAAGGTTTAAACTGCCAAAAGTCACTCTGCTGGTGGAGTGTGTTCCTGAATAGGCTGAAGACACATGCATGGCCGACTGCCTTAACAGTTTAAAGGTGTGTGCAAGGCATAAAGCAACATTCATATGAAATAAGCGGCTGCTTTATGTCCATTTAAAGCTTTTAGATGAGACGTTTCCAAAAGGTATCATCAGACACATCAAGTGGAAATGAGCGGCTGCTTGGCTACATGACGAACAGGTTCTTTATGAATCAACTGACATTATCTGCAGACTGATAAGACTGAGACTTTGACTGAAGAAGCTACATGAAGTATTCAAAGCATTTACTGTTAACAAGAAAAGCCAAATGGAAAAAACTAACAGGTGTGAGTGTTTCTCAAAATCTGAGCCACATTTCCCGTAAACCCTGTTGTTTTGGATTTTTTCAAGTACACTCACATGCCATATGTACATCGTAAGCGTCGTCCCTCCTCTCAGCTGAAGCTACTATGAGCATTTTTTTTTTTTTTCACAAAATGAGGACTGTGATTTTTGTCCCCCATGTTTCTGTCGATGCAAATAGTGGAAGAGAAAAACACTGTACAGCAAAGTGCAGAAATCGAAAACAGCACTGTGTGGGTCTTCATCAAAGCATGTCAAACACCACAGAGTCTTTCAGGTGGTTTTCTTTTCCCTTCTTTTATGGTGTAGACACCTCGTCCAAGAGCACCATACTTGTTTTAACACACATTCAACACGGCAGACATTCAGTAGTTTGCTTCTTCATATTTATGCAGTTGCTGACTCCACTGAACCAACATAGGAAAGATAGTTTTTCACACTAATTTTGACAATGACTAGAGCTGTATGCACTAGGGCAAATGTGAAAAAAACTCTTCAGAGCCACTGTGCAGCAATATTTAACACTCACTCAAAGAGGAGGCACAGGTACCAATTTCTGCATTAACAGTGGCATTAGGTGCAATCACAAGACTAGATTCCTGAGTATGGTGTGTGACTGGGATCATAAACACAATATACAGGTAGGCCTTACTTTGATTCAAAGAATCAAGTCCTGCACCAGGTATAGGAAATGTAGAAAACAACTACCTTAAGCACTAAGGTGAGCATGACAAAAAGGGAACTGGAACAGTCATCTACACCGTACTATATTTGGATCATTTGGCTATGTTGACCCCAGTGCCCCTCCTTGGGTCTCACCTCAGGGATCCATAAGGCACAGCTGACGTGGACCCACTTGGTTCCACTGCGGGTGGGTTTGAGGGCCCCCCCTCTCTTAGGGCAGAGCAGACATTTGGGCTGGACGCCTAGAGCACAGGTCCGACACAGCCAGTTCCCCTGGGGTACCTTCAGGATGCCATAACACGCCTGTGACACGGAGAAAGAGAAAGAAAAGTTAAGAGAGGTGATAATGTGAAGGAGACAACATTATTGACAAGCCCAGAAGTAAGTCAGCGTTGTGGTTGCCCGCCAGAAACGCTCCCATGAATCAACCTTTTTTGTAGTTTTAGGTCACAATTTTATGATTCACTTATTAGACCCTGCTTGTTTTAAACTATCTGTTAACTGAATGAAGGATTTTAGTTATCTGACATCTGGATTTCTAGCTTTCAGAGATAAGTACTTAGCAAACATTTGCGACTTCTTGACATGCAGGCTCTCATGAACTCATGCTGAACAGCATAAGCAAAACACTGATTTTAAATGAGAAACTGTTTTATTCAGTACTTTTACTGGTTTAAATCACTGGGTTCGTTCACTTTGGAGTAGAGGAGACCTCTGCGGACAATTCTGCCTCGTTTCCCGGTCCGGACAGTCTGCCAAGGGACGAGGCTAGCACAACCAGCGCTTGTTTGTAGCTTTGGAAGCTAACTAACACACAACGCTGACTACAGATACTGATTTCTAATACAGATGCTGCTGATGCCCTTCCTCCGGCCACTGTCCCTGACCAGCTCCACTTGATCCCACCACGAGAAATATTTCCATTTTTTGGGCCTTGGATGATCCTTTTTTTCCCTCTTTTTCTAAATATTTCCACTTCTAGGTGAGAGACCATGATATTGGAGGTAACTATTTATATCCAGAGTAATAACAGCAGCAAAACGGGCGCCCGGGTTGTCCGTTGGTAAAGCACGCGTCCATCTACAGAGGCCTACTCCTCAACGCAAAGGGCCGCAGGTTCGACTCCGACCTGCGGCCCTTTGCTGCGTGTCGTTCCCCTCTCTCTTCCCTTTCACGTCTTAAATGCCCATAAAAGTCTTAAAATAAAACAAATCTTAAAAAAATTAAAAAAATAAAATAACAGCAGAAAACCAGAGGCAGTCTGATGACACTGAAGGTATGTTAGTGCCAACAGGACTGACAGAACAATTAACACTGTGTCACTGTGTAACAAACACAACAGAGCCCCCTAAAGCCTCAGGTTGTCAAAGGCACCATTTGTTAAATTGCTTCTGTATGTGTACTTTCATGTTGATGATAAATGATGTCAGAGGGAGTAAAATATGAGTAAAATATGGAAGGCAGCTCTGAGGAAAACAGCCAAACCGTGTGTTTGAACAACCTTGATTTGTATTTCACATTTAGGCTTTCAGCATTTAGCAGTTTTTCTTTCCTGGAGGCACTTTCTTATTTTGTGAAAAATAAGTTTCTAAATTAGAATTACTGCATCAAGGTTGTATGCCTCCGCCAACCAGTCAAGTTGCAGTTAACATCCATGTCTCCAGACCCATATAATGTAGTGAAGCACATGGTGCAACGACAATCAGCAGAAGCTCAATATCAGCAAAACCAAAAAGCTTGTGGTAACACTAGACAAAGCTTCAAATATGGATGTTACAGCAAAGAAGCTACAAATTCTAAAACTGGACGCTTCACACACATCTTCAACCCGGCAGCACAGAAGATCTATACAACCAGCACAGTTTTAAGGTGGGCACCCAAGATTAGTGTCACCAATTCAATAGTCTTGCATTGCCAGACCTTCCTCCACAGCACTGCGGAGGAGGGTCTGGTGAGTCCACACAGCAATCCGGGATGGGAGAAAAATGTGCTCTAGTTTATTGGCATTTCTTTAAACCAATCATAATCGTCTTGGGTGCTGCTAAGCGCCGAGCGGAGCCACGGTGCCGCTGCAAAATAGCCTCGGGAAGGAACTTGTTTTGGTGGAACGTGTACATTCAAAGGTTGTTTTAGTCGCGCAAAAGAACACTCAGATTGGACAGATAGTCTAGCTAGCTGTCTGGATTTACCCTGCAGAGATCTGAGGAGCAGTCAACTATAGTCCTCATAAATCGACCGGAGTTTAAAATTACAACACAAACAAAGTGGAAGGTAACGGGACATTTGAAAACGAACATCCAAAAAGAGTGGCATCCGTCAGAATTTGCAGCAGAACGAGAGCAATCCCGGAAGTGGAACGTCGTGGATATAGACTACCAATTCATTATCCGATCAAATTTGAAATATGGTCACAATCCTTCTGATCCTGAGTTACGGCGTTGAATAATGGCCAGAAAAGTGTTTTTGCAGGACATCATAATATCACAGTGAAGTTGACCTTTAACATTTTTTGATATAAAATGTCATCACTTCCGTCATTCTATTCTATTAGACATTTGTTTTTGTTTTAAAGATATTTTGAGGGGATTTTTCCTTTATTTAGAACAGCTGAAGAGAGACAGGAAACGGAGGAGAGAGAGGGAGGATGTTTACATGTGAGTCTTTGTAGTTTGGCTTATTTGAAGCTAATGTACTTGCACTTGATTCTTGCTGTCCGGAGTTTGTAGCTCCATGGTTGAATGCACCTAACGGAAGTCACTTTGGATGAAAACGTCAGCAAAATGAAATGTAATGTGATGACATGCAGTGGACATTTGTGCCAAATTTGAAGAACTTCCCTCAAGATGTTCCAGAGATATTGTGTTCAAGGAAATGGGATGGATGGAGGGACAGATGGACAACCCAAAAACATAATGCCACCGGCCATGGCTCTCGCTGGCGCGGAGACTAAAAAACGCAGAAGGATAAGTGATACTTAAAGACACATATGCTTGAACAGAGAGATAAACCACTTAATCCCTTCATTCCTGACCTGATGAACGCAAACGTTGCACTTGTCACAGAAGACCATCTCGTTGCTGTCCTCTCCCTCTGGAGAGCGGCAGACGTCACACACCACGTCCTCATCGTACTCGATGCCCAGGCCTTCCTCCGTCTCGATGGCCTGCCGCATCTTCTCCTCGCACACGCTCTCCAGCTCGACCAAAACACACTCCATCGTCAGCTCGTCCAGCTCTGGTAGTGCTGGTGACAAGAGGACAGAAAGTAAAATGTTTTAAAAGTCTTGAAGGCAGATGTTGAGACATGGCCGCTGATAGCAGGGATAAATACTTGAGAAATTACTGAAACTGTACAGAGCAATTAGAACGAAATATGCAGTAGCAGGGTCAACACTTAGTACTTGTTATCGACAAGGATAACAGTAATGGGAAGCTGCTCATGGGGAAAAACAAAATGAGTGAGCCAATTTACCAAATTCCAGATATTTCTGGCCAAAACACATTTTCTCACACGTTAATTAGAAACGCTCACAGCTTTCCTTCACATGTGCACCTCAAACAGGTCGCTTTCTGTTTTCTTTGGGCCGGCTTAGGATAAAATGTGCTGGAAATGAACTGCAGGATGTGGGAGTATTGCAGTTGACTCTTTGCTAACCAGAGAAAAGCAAAGAAACGCTACATGTGCTCTGTCACTACAAGCCCATTTGCTATCAAAGCTGAAAAACGACGAAATTTGTCATTAAGCCCTTCTTGGCGAAAGCTCAGTTCACTGTGCCAATATGTGTCGGCATTAGCATTAATATTCCTGCATCATTTGCATATCAAAGTAATGCCTTGCTCTAAGGCTGCTTAATAGTTGATGAAAACTGATTTAACTGGTGAATGCAAGATTTCATCCTCATAAAACATAAAGTATTTGAGGTAGCAGGAAAGTGAACAGTCTGGTTTCCAGGATGGTGGCAAACAGATGTGGAATACTATTATCTCATTATATGCAACAAGATTACAATAATTCTACAAAATGGGTAACAGTAAGGCATTAAATCTAGTGTGAAAAAGTAGCTTTTTTTCTGAAATAAAGATGATTAATTTAATAACCATTCAAAAACAAATAAAGTTTAGATGATGTTACTTGGGGACTGTATTTGGAATACTGTAATACAGGCTTTAAATAAAGACCATGCCAACACAAATCAAATTAGAGTTGAGTAAATCTTTTGCTCAGCCACAATCTCTGGATTCTTAGGTGATCATTTCTAGATTCAGTTACATTATTGTGTCACATTGCCTTGCCCGAATGCTCCAAGCAGAGATAAACTGTCCAGCTGTCCTGGAATCTGTAGTTGAAGATTATTTATTGATTTATTTGACAGATTCAGCACTCAGCTGGGAGGATTTTTGTGTGGAGATGAGCATCCTGTGTCTCTATTTATTATTTATGTCACTCAATCCCTTCCCATCCAAAAATAAATAAATAAATACAAATTAATTTACTGATTCTGGAGCATTTTGTTGCCAACAATTTACAACAATTAATTTACAACCTGAGCTGCAGTTTCACATAAAGTAGAGCTAAAACAAATCCAACCAAAACACTATTATACTTCCAAATGATTTTGAAAGAAAAGAAACCTGAACACCTGCAGCTGATGTTGAAAACAGCTCAACTTTATTTTTCATATATTAGTCTTGAATTTGGCACAAATTTGTGTGATTGTAAATGTTGTAGATTTAGAAGCTGTTTTTGAATCGGCAGAAAAAAGGGAAGCAGAGTTAGATATTAACCTGCTGTGACATTAACATAATGAACTGAACACAGAGAGGGAAGCAACACCACGTTCACACATATTTGAGAGTGTGTGTGAACTTTCAGTGTATTTGCTTTACAGTTATCTATGTGTTTCCGTGTTTCTACATGTGACAGCTGTGCGCACATGCAGATGCACATTTATCATTGTGTGTGTATGTGATCACGACTGCACTTATCTGTCAGAAAGTGACACCATGCGCGCACACACACACACACACACACACACACACACACACACACACACACACACACACACACTTCTTTCTTTACTTTCCAGTATGTTCATGTACTTGTCTAATCCTACAGTATTTAACTTACTCTATTAAATGCAATGCAGAAGGTTGACATTCAATACCAAGTGTTTTCTCTATTACTACTGACAGACTGCATACTCTCCAGTGTTTTGTGCTGCTGTAAAGACTGAGTTTCCTGCAGGAAATCAAGTTTCCTCTAAAAGTAATAATCTGAAAATCAAATTAACCCCATCTCTAAAACCAACTTAAAAAGTGTTTACTGTAAATAACCAAAATGACAGCATGTCCAGTGGAGGACTGAGATAGAAAATGCTAAATTATCCCATCATGAGTCCAGAGGCGTACAGCCTCGGCCACCAGAACCAATCAACCGTCTGTTTGGTCTAGTATTGTAGGGTATGGGAAACAACACACTTCTGCTACAGCAAGAGCCTGTGTGTGTGTGTGTGTGTGTGTGTGTGTGTGTGTGTGTGTGTGTGTGTGTGTGTGTGTGTGTGTGTGTGTGTGCGCGCGCACGCACGCGTGTGTGTGTGTGTGTGTGTGGGTTTGATTTAAGGAGAATATGTCCTAGAAATAAAAGCCTGATACCCCAGCTGGGATTTCTAAACACAATTACGACCCTTTATCTGAAAGGAGCCGATCAGATATCGAATAAAATGGTGGAGATGGGAGAGATGCTCGGGGTCAGCAGTTGTCACCATGGCAAAATGGAGGATATAGAACAGCACAGTAGATAAAGAGTGATAGTTACTGTAGAAGAAGAGGAAGTTACGGTATATTTAGAGCATCTGCAGTTTTCAGAAAAAGTCTCCTTCCTCTGGGATTTATTTATTTATATAACTTAAAGTGATTTTTCAATACGGAAGTCCTAAAAACAATGAACTACTATACGTCACTATTGGCAGTTAGTTCTGTCAATGTGCAAAAACCAGCAGCTTTAATAATGAGCAGAGTTTTCATAGGAGAGAATATGGTCCAGTTTCTGTTAGTCATGTTTGTGTTAGTACCTGTTTAAGTGTTACCCCGACTAAACAGTGCTGAACCATCAACTCAATTAATCAATTAGGCAACTAAAACAATTCTGATAATCAATTTGTTTTCAAGTTATTTATTAATGATTAAAAATGTGAGCTCCTAAAATGTGAGGATGTGCTGCTTTTTTCTTTTATTTCATTGTAAATAGAATATCTTTGGATTTTAAATGGTTACAAATGTGTTTTCTGACATTTTAAAGACTGAAAAAATGGACATTTTATTTAGTTGCAGCCCTACCGATGAATATGAATTTCACACACACAATGCAGTGTAGGTATGGATGTGTCTTTTAAGCCTCTGTAGCTCTAAATGAAGTCCATGAGACTGAAGTAAAACCGCATCACTCATGAGACATTTAGGTAAGTTATTTCATACAAGGCAACATGGAGGATCAGGCCAAGTGAAAAAATTAATAATATTTTGCATAACACTATTACTATATGTCAGCGCTTACAACCATGTTGGATGCCTTTGGGAACTATTTTTTCTGTTGTTGATGTAAAAATGTTTTCTGGCTTTTATTATCAAATTAGGCAGCGAGTCAATATGCACTCACCCATCTGTCTGAACTCGTGGTTGACCAGCTCCAGCCAGGCAACGTCCATGTCATCCAGGTCATAGCAGCTGTAGCGCTGGGTGGGAGGAGGCTGGGTGTTGCTCTCCCTCTCCTGCGTGTTGTTGGAAAGGCCACCTGTCGACTCAGTCGGCAGCAACCTGGAACAAACACAAAGATACATGCAGAGAGTTTATCACGTGGTCTGGAACAACTTGTTTAAACACCTTTAAAAAAATGGCACTAAACAGATAAGATGAGTCACAGATTGTCTTACAAAATGACTGAAAACATGAAGTAAATAAAACTAACTATTGAACTTGTTGATGGGTAATAATTCCAGCTGTTGATTGACAAATTAATAAAGCAATAACTAACTTGTGGTTGCTGGCACCTGAGCGCTGCGGTCGTGTAGCAGCACAGTGTTAACACTTGACTTGTCCCAATACAATACAACCTCAAGTATGTTACTGTTTAAATGCCACATTTACAACATTTACAGCAGCACCAAACATAAAAGTGAAGATAGAAGCTTTGGATTTTAATAGCTTTATTTTAGCCGTTTTATTTTGATCTTCTGTCCTTGACCCCAAGGGATACTGAATAAACACCTGGAGGGATTTTTTTCTGCAAAATGGATGAATTTGTATTCATTAAAACGGTATTTATTAAGGGAAGATTGACGCAACACTCTGGTCTTTCTCACTTTGCATTTTTTAAATGCTGTGCATACATACTCTGTGACAAGTAAACAAAATCCTGCAGTTCTCATGACAATAGGAATAATCGGGAAGTCCTTCCCATGTCTGGGGCTCTCCCTCATAGTCAGTTCCTGACCTCATGGTCCAGAAAAACTGAAACAGAGTTTGACGGATGCCAAAATAGTAAAGGGGAAAAAAGCAATCAAAACAATGACAAATCATGTGGTTTTAGGCAGCAGTGACAGGAAGCTCCTCCAGGCAGTGTCTGGTCTGTGGAGCCTCGGGCCTGAATGTCTCTCAGTCAACAACAGCAGGAAATGGGGTCAGGAACTCTGCTCGACCCACTGGGAACCAATAAAGACTCAAACACGCTCATACAGACATTTGTACACAGACACACACGCAGGCCCGCATGAAAAGATCTGGATACTCTATAGAGCTAATAGATACATACAGAGATGCATAAACTAGAGGCAGATACGCACTAAACACACACATGCCATCAGGCAGGGAGACACCACGCCCGAGTAATCGGTCAAAAACCGACACACAGATGTACTGTACAGATCGCACTCACTCACACACCATTTCTCCACAACAGCTCTGTGTTTTGCATAGTAACGCGCACACACCCCAATGATTCACACGCCCGCCTGGTGAAGTCGTGACCTTTGTGTGAAAAGGTGAAGTGTGTCAGTGATCAAAACAACAAAACAAAACAACCTTTAGCTCTCCGTTTAGCTCCCCGTCCTCAACGCCTCATTATCATACTGCTCCTCTATTATCATCACCCTCCGTCACTGCCGTCGCCCTCACATCAAGCAGCACTGTGATCATCATCATCATCATCCTCATCATTATCGTTATGCTCCCCATTATCATCACCACTACTGCCGTCATCATCACAACAGCTGCCAACATTTAATTCAGTTATCTTCACTAGAATGGCATTTCATATGTGGTGGCAGCACTTTACAATACGAAAGGAAAATAACAAAAACAATCAAATAAATAATTGTAACTGTCGATTTTGACTGTCATTGAAATAAAAGCTAAATAAGTGTGGGAATTATTCTATTATACTACAAAATATGTAAATTTGAGTCAATTTACAATATCACACAATAAAACATCTAATTGTCTACTCTGTAAACAATTAAATCCAATCTTAATACCAACAATACTCATCTCTCCTCATTTTTGATTCCTTTTCTTATTCTTTTCTCCTTCCTATTCATACACTCGTCCTTTCACTTTTGTTATGTTCTCCTTTCTTTATCCTGTCGCTTCTACTTTCACGTCTCTTCCTGTCTCCCATCCATTCCACTTGTACTTTCACTTAGCATGCAAATTTCTCTGTGGACACGCAAAACATTGCCCTGCATATGCACACACATGCAGTTTATGAAATTCTCCTCTGGACAAACTTTTGTGTGTTTTTTTTTTGTGTATGTGTAGATGCCCCAACTACCTCAGGATCCTTGCATCCAGATCAATCAATGTCAACAACCGAGTAATATGTGCATCAGTGATCAACAACATTTCCCCTGCTGATACCCCATCCATTAATCTAATAAAAAGCACAGATCTGATCTATTTCTGTCTGCCAATGGCCAATTTAGACCACCAGTGCAGGATCAATGGAGGCAAATGTGTAGTCATTAATAAATCAAAAATGCTACTATCTTTCTGCGAAGACAAAAAGGCAGAAAACTGAACCCTAGTTTGGCCTGGTATCAGTTCTGATATCCGATACTGGGCAAACAGGCCTGGCCAGTCAACTGGCAGGAAAGAAAGGGGAGAAAAGAGAGAGACAAAGACACACACAAACACATATACAGGGAGAATAGGTTTCATACTGGAAACACTGGGCTGGTTGTTTCTGTTAAGTAATGTTAAGAACAACTTCAGTGTCTTTTTACATTGGTGGGTGGTGTTTTTGCACTAGGATAAGGCTGGTGTTATTCTATTATCAACAAAACCAACAGAGTGTCCTCTCAAACACTTTCTAACTTCCAACAGCCCCAAGCCCAGTAGTTCTTACTTAAGATGTACATCTTTAAAAACAGGACACAAATAAAAACCTTCATTTTTTGTAAAAGTGACAACTGGGCACTGTGGCTTTTAGGAAACATTACTCAAGCAAGAGTAAATTGTGCACCTTTTAGGGACTATTAAACCTGCAGATTAATACACATTTGCTGCTCTTTTATAGACAACAATGGAGGTCTATGGCAAAGAGGGATGAACTATATCAGTATTTGGCTACACAAACAACACTTGTTAGATCACTTCATTGCTGGTTTTGGCATTTCATGGGGTTTGTTGATCATAAGAAAAATATAGTATAACCACACAATATCTGATTTCAAAGTAAAAATGTGATAACCAGTCAGTGGTGTAATATACTGAGATGTTATCAGCAGAGTGCTTTTGGAGTTGATGCTCTTAGGTTTGTTTATTTTAATATTGGCTTTATTACATTAGCTTTTATGATTTGATTGGTGTTTGTTGGGCTTCTAGCTGTGACTGGCATTGTTGATTTGCTTTAGCAACATGGGGATGTAAATAAAAAATTAGGAAAACGATACAAGAAAATGGCGACAAAAACAAGACCATAAAAAGCAGATAGAGGAGATACCCAGTCAACATTTGGACATTGATAAAATTATACCTGCACCAAAACTAAAACCATGCGTAAATTCAAAGAACAAAATGAAAGTTGATACCATATGTGAAGTCATCCAGCTAATACCTCCATTAGTTTGTGAAATTAGACCCTTTCCAACTTACTGATATCAGTTCAAAAGAGTTGGAAAAAACACTCAGAGTTTTAAATGAGACATAATATGTTTTGTAAATATAGTGCTTCTTTCTACCCTGCCTGTCAAATTTCTATCATCTCTCTGTGGTGACATTTAAGTTGAGCTCCTGGTTTTGTTATGTCACAGGTACAGGAGACAAAACATGAAGTGAGACATGAAAGGAAAGCATCGCCTCATAATAATGTTAAGTCATCCCATCTAACAGGATGCGCGTCAATGGGGGTCAGAATACAATGGAGTACAATATGTTCTTCCACTGATAAGTATCATGTATCACACACACACACACGTTACATAATGTAGGTAAACAAAACCGTGTGCAAAAGGTCTCCTGTTAGTCCAGGCTTTATAATGACTACAAAGGCAGAGAAAAAGTGCAGAGTCATCTGTCAATCCTAAAGACAATTACAGCTCTCTGCCAAACTGTAAATAGATTTTCTGTCTTTTTATGGGGTGAAGACAAATTCTGGGAAATGTATATAAGCCAAAAAGCTTAGGAAGTATGGACAAGCATCAGCATTTTGAATATCTGCTCAAGATTCTCTACTTCCCTAAATGGCATATGGTGCACACACATATATCTGCATCTAATTAATGAAAATCGGAAGGAACTGAAAACTGGAAAATGCAAACTGGAAAATTTAACTATAAAAGTAGACAATTAGTAACGTTTTGTTTGTTGGTTTTTTCAAAAAGAAAACCAGGTACAGTAGAAGGTATCCTTGAAGCACATCAAAGCAGATCAAAGCTATCAGTAGAATTTCTAAATTTTGAATGAAATATTTCTAGGTTATCACTGAATTGTTCACATCTTAAACCCATGATATTATGGTAAAAATATTTGAGCTAATAAAAAAAAAAAAAAAAAAAAATAACAATCATAAATAAACCTTCAAAATCACTTGTTTACATCCGAGCAGTCTTAATGAGGAGAGCAGCACATTGGAAATATTTAGATGTTCCCTCCTTGGAATCATAACAATATGACAGCTAAATTTTCTTTGATCTTAATGGTGTGCCCCATGAAATATTTATCAGGAGGAACTACACACCGTGGGGCTCTGATTCTAAAAAAACAAACAATGAAAACCAAAGTCCCCCCTCCATCCCTCTTCCAGCTCTGAGGCCCTGAGGAGAAGTGTCTTTGGTTTACTACACAGGAGGTGCCTCTGGGGAGCAGAGGAGTGTGAACTGTGAAGTATATCTTGTGGAGTAACACTGCTGAATAGGATGTTATATGAGCATGGGGAAGGGAGGACAGGTGATTTATATGTTTGTGAGTGCTTGAAAGAAAGAGCTAGAGAGAGCAAGACCTGGGTCACATAGCTTATGCAAATAATTCATCTGCATTTGCTTCGGTGGAATACACCAAGACTTGGGTTTACGTAGACAGATGATCTAGCTAGGTTTATTTTGAACTGAGCAGGTTGATTGCAAAGTTTTATTCTTACTGTACAATGTCCACAGACTTCACTTCTGAAGTAAACAAAAAAAAACGCAGGCTTAGTATGTAAAGACATACTTTATGCAAATTCCCCGCACAAAATGATTAGGCTTAGTTACATACTGTATGACATATGATCACCGATAATTTAGCATTACAGCTTCTGGTCTTTGTAATTTGTGTTCATTTGAAGCGTACTGGACTGTCACACAGCTTGGTGAATGTTTTTGATTTGCAGCAATTCATAAACTGATAAAATATGTAAGAAAAATAGTCATCTCTTAGGGAATATTAAAGCTATAGTGCGTAGTTTCTGTCGCCCCCTTGAGGAATTCTAAGTAATGACAACAAAACTGTCGGCCCATCCACATGATGTAATAGATAGATAAAAAGAAAGAGAATGAAAGAAAGAGGCTAAGGGAAAGTCAGCAAACCTTCTTCTCTCTCCTTGCTCCCATATGTTTCTCACCACTGTGTAAATCTCACTTTCCTGCTTTTCATAAAACATCAATAGTAATCTCCTCTCAAGGAGAGATGAAGTGGATGGTGTTTACATAAGACATTTCCAGTGTGGGCAGAGTGACAGCGGCTAAACTCAGCTCTCAGTCTGACTCTCTGCCTACACAGGACCCATCTAGTTTAAACTGACATCAACTTCTGACAGATCCCTCATGAAGAACAGGAAGTCCTTGTAAACCGGGCTAAAAATGTATTTGAGGCTAAACGGAAAAGCAGGGGAGGGAGGAGGGCATGGACGACAGAGAGTGAGAACAAGACAAATGAGTTGGGAAAAATATTAGCAATTGAAGAGGAGAGGAGAAGAGACAGACATGTAGGATGGAAGAATTTAAGAAATTATCTAAACATAGAATGAAAGCTTAAAACTGAGAGATGCTGTGCACATCTTTCATTTACACTGGACAACGCTAACAAAAGTTTATTTTAACCAAACAAAGAACTCTTCATTTGCCAGCAATGGGGCACCATGGTAGGTCATCTACATGCACACCAAGTATTAAAGGGGTGGTTCAGAATTTTGGACATAGGACCTCATTTCCAAGTTAGCCAGTGTGTTATTTATCAGTGGAGACCGTTTTCAACACTTTTCATCCAGTCCTTCCAGTTGCAGAGTTTGCTGGTGCTAGGCTAGAGCAAGTCAACAGTATCTGCTAGCCTGCTACTAAAAACAGTTTTAGTTTTTTTTAATTAGAAATGAAGGACTAGGCAACATGGTGATTCAGTGTGCATTTAGAAATTGTAAAAATAAACCAAACAGATGGGAACCACAAAGTTTCCACAAATTTCCATTGGGAGATCCTCCAGAAAGGAACCAACTGTGGGTTCTTGCTGCTGGCTTGGACATCAAGACACCGGCGGAGACCCTACTCAAGTGGCAAATGTCTAGTGATCATTTTAGACCAGACGACTTTGAAAACCCCGCAATCTAAAGGACCACAAGTCACTGACAACGAATGTGGTTCCAGCCGTCTTTACAGATGCACTAACAGCTACTGATGAACATTTAATAACTTTTGGTATGGAACGTTAGTGGAGATAACGTTCCAGTTCAATGCATTGTAGAGAGTGACAACGTTAGCTAACGGTATAGCTACACTCTTGGTAGATACCTGGCTGGGCTAACCGCTAACTTTAGGTAATTGCTGACAGAAAAGTAATGTAAGCGGCAGGTATATCAACTTAAGTGATTGTCATGGAAAGTTCGCGGACGACACCTCCCTCATCGGACTCATCTCTGATGGTGACGAGTCTGCCTACAGGTGGGAGGCTGACCACCTGGTGAAGTGGTGCAAGCAAAACAACCTTGAGCTCAACGCTCTAAAGACAGTGGAGATGGATGTGGACTTCAGGAAGAATTCAGCCCCACCTGCCCCCATCACCCTCTGTGGCTCCACAATTAACATTGTGGAGTCTTTCCGCTTCCTGGGAACTATCATCTCCCAGGACCTCAAGTGGGAGCTGAACATCAGCTCCCTCGTCAAGAAAGCACAACAGAGGATGTACTTCCTGCGGCAGCTGAAGAAATTCAACCTGCCAAAGACAATGATGGTGCACTTCTACACAGCCATCATTGAGTCCATCCTCACATCCTCCATCACCATCTGGTACGCTGCTGCCACTGCCAAGGACAAGGGCAGACTGCAGCGTGTCATTCGGTCAGCTGAGAAGGTGATTGGCTGCAATCTGCCGCCGCTCCAGGACCTGTACGCCACCAGGACTCTGAAGCGTGCTGGAAAGATTGTGGCTGACCCCTCCCACCCCGGTCACAAGCTCTTTGAGCCACTCCCCTCTGGCAGGAGGCTGAGGTCTCAGGGACCAAAACCTCACGTCACAAGGACAGTTTTTTCCCCTCCGCCACTAGCCTTCTAAACAAGGCCCGGAAACCACCCTCACTCTCTTCACACCCCACCTCTGGCTCTACATGCCACTGTACTTAATCTGCTCTTTTTTTCTTATCTCTCTTATTTTTAATACGTTCTGTGTGTGTGTGTGTGTGTGTGTGTGTGTGTGTGTGTGTGTGTGTGTGTGTGTGTGTGTGTGTGTATGTATATATATATATATATATATACACATATATTTATACTTATATTGTTTGTTCTGTTTAACCTGTTTGTTTAACTTATTTTAGAGAATGTGACATGCACCTACAACACCAGAACAAATTCCTTGTATGTGTAAAAAACGTACTTGGCAATAAAGCTTTTCTGATTCTGATTCTGATTCTGATTCTGAAACCGGCTTCCTCGGTGGCCTAGGTAATATCACTCCGCCGCTGCTGTAGCCTATGCTACCAACTAGAGGGAACAAAGTATAACTATTGCAATGTGATGCAAGGGTAGTTTTATTTCTAACATTATTCTATCAACAGACATTTACATCGATAGTCTGGCGTTATAATTTATTTGCCTTGGGTGTACTGTGGAGTGGGTAAGACTGTTTTTAGTAGCAGGCTAGCAGATACTGTTGACTTGCTCTAGCCTAGCACCAGCGAACTCTGCAACTGGAAGGACTGGATGAAAAGTGTTGAAAACGGTCTCCACTGATAAATAACACACTGGCTAACTTGGAAATGAGGTCCTATGTCCAAAATTCTGAACCACCCCTTTAATACTTGGGGTGCATGTAGATGACCTACCATGGTGCCCCATTGCTGGCAAATGAAGAGTTCTTTGTTTGGCTAAAATAAACTTTTGTTAGCGTTGTCCAGTGTAAATGAAAGATGTGCACAGCATCTCTCAGTTTCAAGCTTTCATTCTATGTTTAGATAATTTCTTAAATTCTTCTTAAATGGTCTCCATTGATAAATAACACATTGGATAATTTGGAAATGAGGTCCTATGTCCAAAATTCTGAACCACCCCTTTAAGGCTGAGCCTTAGCAGTGGCCCAGGTTTGACTATCACCCCCGGCCCTCTCCCCTTTCCTGTCTATCTTCAGTTACTATCTAAAAAAGGCAAAAAATGTTGATTTTTCGAGCAACAGCTGTCAGCTGTGAATATCGATAATTGTCTGCAAAAACCTTCACCTCCTCAAAACATGCAAAGGCAGCTTTGTTAAAAATTTTAGATAGAAAAATGCTCTTTCTACAGTTTTTCAATAGTTTGATTTTAACTCCAAAAGTAGGAGTCAAGTTCAGTTAATTTGAAGTCAAGATTTAAAAAATATTCGACAAGCTCCTCCTCTAATTTTGAATTCCCTCCAATGCAATACAATATTCTTTTAAACATATTGTAAAAGCTGCTTAAAAAAAAGCTGCAGTGCACATTATCTGCACAATAAAAGCTCCACAGGCAGCGGATGTGTCTACAACATCACAGAAGTTTCTTCTACTCTCTGAAGACAAAATTCACAGGTCGGTGATGATAACTTGAGGGATAAGGGAGAGAGTCTACATACAAGATTAAACCACTTGTTCAGACATGCCATTCTTGTCAGAAGCATACAATCACTTCCCTGTGTGTACACACTGAGTCTCTGTGTGTGTGTGTTTGACATAATCTCTCATTCTTGAAATACCTCACTGTCACAGTACGGCTGAGAAAACCGAAAACTGGCTATTCCCTTTTCTTCCCTGTAATCCCTCGCTTTCTTCCCCTAGTTTTCACACCAGTGTGTGTGTGTGTGTGTGTGTGTGTTGTCCAACAGCCCCTTATCCTTGAGCGACCCGTACACCCCCCCCCCCAACTCCAAAACACAATCCCATATAAGCATGCAGACTGGAGCAGGAGGATCAGGCCAGCATCTAACAGGTTACAGGGTTAGTCACCCCAGAGTCTAGGGGCAACCCTGTGTGGTGCTGAAGGGTGTGTGTCTGCAAAAACAGGGCTAACTACTGACAAAACTGTGTGTGTGTGTGTGTGTGTGTGTGTGTGTGTGTGTGTGTGTGTGTGTGTTAAATCCTTCTGTCTGCATACTTTCCTATCTGTATGTCCAACTTTGCATCTCATTTTATAGGGCTAGGAAATATGGCAAAAAACACTGGACTGTCTGCATAATGCAAAGACATACTTTAACCGTAATATAGTCAAATCAGCCAGCTGACTTGAATGTAAGGTTTAATATTCAGTCTCCTTTGAGCTTTGTTTTTGGTCTTCATCAACTCCTAAGGGAAATATCTGGCTCCTTAGCTGCTAAATGCTCCACTATGTTCACTAGTTACCTGCTTACTATGTCTGTCTGCCTGTTTGGTGCTGAGCAGGTAGTGTACAGTTAGTTTTTTTTTTCAGCCTTTTCTGCAGAAACAGCTGCTTTTCAAAAATGACTCTTTTAGAGTCCAGTTTGGATTTGAAACTTCTCTGTAACCCCCGCCGGCATTACTTGCTATCTTATGATTATAAATTAACAACCTTGCAATGCTATTATTTCTTCTACCTATACCCTTCCACGCATCATTACTGACACATACAAACGCACACTGATAACAGAGTAGGAGAACAGACAGACATTAATACATTGTACACACACACACACACACTCCTGGATTGTTGCTTTGGAGAACTGAGTCATCTTCATTTCATATTTATGTGGAAAAACATGCACGCACACACACACGCACGCACAGACACACACACACACACACACACACACACACACACACACACACACACACACACACACACAGTCATCTTTGTTATATTTATGTGAAATAAATGATGTAACTATATCTCAAACACACATACAGAAATTGTTCATTGTACAGTGATCCTTGAGAGAAGTGCGTCATCATCATGTTATATTCATGTTGATAAAATCAATTATCTCCCAAAACACAGAAACATCATTTGCACAGTGACCTTTCAGAGATGACTCACCCGTGTTGCTTTTACTGTATAGCAATCAGATCAGATCAGAGCGTGCACGCACACACAGACAGACACAGACACAGACACAGACACACACACACACACACACACACACACACACACACACACACACACACACACACATGAACCAAGTTTCTAGCAGCAATAAAATTAGTTCACTGGGGGGGATTTCTGTTGAACTATTTTCAACAGAAAATGAGAGGATGTTACAAAGCTGCCCACATTGTTAGAATGACAGATGATCTCTTAAAGGTGCAGTGTGGAAACACCAACAGGACTCGACATTAAGGCTTGTCCGTGACAAGTAGATTTTTTTGTAGGGCAAGTGGAAGAGAAATTCACTTGCCCCACTGGACAAGTTAAAACTCAAACAAAATAAAATGCCATGTTACTTCACGTTATGTGCCACTCATTAAGTCTATTTTACAGATTTTATTTTACCGATTTGAAACAAATACATTTTTTCCCCACAATCCGTCGAATTAGCGTCCAACTCAGAATGCTTTGATTGTCCAATCAGGAGTCGGTCCAAGTAATAATCGCCCGCAGTTTAAACATACATTTTTAATAATCTGCCTCAGAAGAACAGTGGTGGAGACTGGAGTGGAGAGTGATGTTTCTTCAGGCTCCGCAGCCCGGCCAAGTGCCAGGGAAAGCACCAAGAACAATTAACCTTACAACAACAGCACCATACGAGTTAAAAAGGGAAAGAACATTTGTGAACAGCTGGAGAGATGAATTCGACTGGGTGCGTTATGAAGGAGTAATGTTCTGCGGCGTCTGCCGGGGGCAACCCAACTTGGCTGACAAGTAAATGACGTTAGCTAGCTAGCATCGGCAGCTGTGTACCTAGCAAGCATTAGCAGCATTTGTATCGGTTAAATGTACGTAGTTAAATATCAGCTAATATTCAACCGTAAAGTAACTACACCTTTTAAAGGATCCTTTGGTAAATCAGCCTCTGCCGGATAGAAAGTGAATTTGTAGAAGAAAAAAAAAAGTTAACACCAACATTTAGTGGCAAAATCCATTGTTATGTCTACAAAATTATTTAAGATGTAGTATAAGTTTAGCTAGCTTGCAAATACTGAGGATAGCCTACCGAAGTTCAACGGTTTGTTCGAATTCTGCATTAGCACACAAAAAAAATTATAAAATGATAAATCTTTAGCCGGACAAGTGACTTTTGTGCATGGACAAGTAACGTAAATGTACCCCCCCTAACCCTAACCCAAGTGCCTCAAAAAGTTAATGTCAAGCCCTGACCACAGTAATGAGTGCTGAGCTCCAAAGATGGAGAGAACATTTTTAAAAATGGAAATCCAGAGAATTTACATTATAAGTAGGAGCTCATGAATGAAAAATGTGGCTTGGAGAGCTACAGTAGATGGAAGTTTAGCCAATTATGGGTTACAGTAAAATCCTAGCGTTTACCACACAGTTGAAGTCACAAGCAAAGTTTTAAAATAATACTTAATATAAGGGCTTGCAAATAGAAGTTACAAATAACCGGTATATTTGAGGTGTAGGGGCAAACTATGGGTCAAAGAAGGTATTTCATTCTGATAATTGTATCACTTCTTCAGAGACTTTGAAAAAAATGCGAATGTGTAGGGAGGATTTGTAGCTGTCTAAGCAGATGTGTGAACTTCATAGTTAAATACGAGCTTTTTAAGGCTGGTACATTGATCTTTTAGGTCAAAGTTTAAGAAAATGAAGGTCTCATCCCCTTCACTCATTGGGTTAAGGGGATTGTTTATCAGTGCCAGTGTGTTTTACAGTGAGCTGCCATTTTGTTCTGCTATTACAGACTGCCTGTTGTCATGGATATGACTCAGACTTATTAACACCACTACTTTAAAGCTCAGTGGGTTACTGCACACACACAAAAACACTACAGTTACACTCACTGCCAAGTGCACAAACAGATACTGAAAGGCACACACACACAATTAAAACTTTAGTTCCCAAGAGTGCAAAATCAAACACACATGACCACACACACTCCTTCATAGATGCTGACAAACACACAAGGGTGCATACACAACACAATGCTTGGCGTGTCACCCTGATTGCCTTCCCCCTAGCCTCTCAAAACTCCCAGTTCCTCTACAAACAGTAAAAAAAAGGAAACACCAAAACTAACTCCCCCCAGGTCCTTTCTTTCAGTCCTGTCCTCAGAAATGTGCAAACAATGTTAAACAAGAGACGAGGTCCGTAATAACATGAGGAAAAGAAATGTAGGGGGCACGGCAGAGAGAGAGAGAGAGAGAGAGAGAGAGAGAGAGAGAGAGAGAGAGAGAGAGAGAGAGAGATATGGGGTACTGTGTTTGTGCCTGTAGCAGGGTTTTGGCAAATAAGGTGTTTTCATTAATATTTTCCACCCAGTTAGTTGGGAGCCAGAGAGGAGTCTGAGACAGACACAGTGACAGGGGCAAGAGACTCCGAAAAAGAGGATAAAACCTGGAGGCAAGAGCAGACAGGAGACACCAAAGATGTGTTTCATGTTTGTGGCACACTTCCACTTCAGCTCTCTATTTGTGTTCTATGACTTCTTTACCCTCCTCACCCTATATTCTAGTAGCCTAACCACCCTAACCTGTACCTGTACTAAGGTTGGAGTTCAATAGCATGTTACAAAATCTGAACCCAGTATCTAAACAGTAGATGAGATCTGAATCCTATTGAATCCCTCACCGAATCCATTTACATTTGAAACAGTACAGGTTTAATTGAATAAACATTGCAACCTGTAACTACAAACTGAAAATGAGAAGCTATTAAATACAACAAATAATCATTACATTGTTCACACTTTGTGCTGTCAAATCTAAATTAAATTCTTCTGTAAGAAGAAACAGTAACTTTCTCAGCATGCTCACTGGCAGAAAAAAAGGAACAGCCAAGTGCATGGTTACTGCACAAGCTGTTCAAGAGAAATTAGATTATCACTTCATGTCTATTTTGGAACCCTTTTTACTTCAATAGTTGAAAAGAAACCAGTGAGAGACTGAAATGCATTAGCACACTCATCGTGTATAGTGCCCATATGAATTTAAATTGACTTCCCACTGCCGAGGGGTTGGGGTGTAAAAAATAAAAAACTGTCATTGTGTGGTGGACTGTCCCTTTAAGAGGGTTGCAGGCACTTCCAGGAAAATCCGGAACATATTACTTCACTTTAATGTCAATATGTACAAGTGAGTGTAATCAGAGTAGGCCTATGGATATCCACCGAGTGCCTACTTTATTGGCCCAACACATTTTTAAAACAAGGATTCTAGGGAAAGAAAATGTCAAGGAATTGGCACTTAATTGTGTAAAGAGTGTATATTTTGGGGCTCCTTGATGTGAACAAGTTTTGGGAAGCAACAGCTTAACAAGCTTTCCACAGTCATCCACTCCTTGAGGCAGGAGAGGAATGTCACCCAACTGAGCCACAATGTTCCCATGTTCCTTTTAGGAGGAAACACTAATACGTCTTTATATAAATGATTACATAACAATGGGCCAGTTTGCAAGACGGGCCGCAGTGTGTATTTATGTGTGTTGGGAAGAGAGGGCGGGTAGCTGGCTCAAACACACATACACATACGCACACTTATTCACAAAGAAGAACACATGAAATGGCAGAAAAAACAAACACAGACAACCAACACACAAAAACACAGACATGGAAACACACTAAACACACACACACACACACACACACACACACACACACACACACACACACAATGAATGGGACAAATCCACTGATGTGAGACGCCTTCATTGTGCTGTTCTATCAACAGAAACTCCTCCCTCATTCAGCTCTCTGTTCTGCAAACACACTGGCTTGTTTAAAGCCCTAACCTGAAGATATTATTGTTAATATTTCTAGGGTAATGGGTTTCTATCTTTCCAACCGCAGTGTGTCAGTTAGACTTAGTAGGCATATGGACAAAAAAAGACAGCTGCATTTAAAATAACTCAAGGGTCTGCCTTGGCGGAGATGTGCCGTTGTAGGTACCAGCGAGAAGATGAACTATGTCCTTAGTACACGTCCTTAGTCAGCCCTCAAAGTGTCCAATAAGCTAAACTTTATTGGTTTAACCTACAGGTGTTTTCTGATGGCTGATGTTAAATGTTTTGCTGCCACAGAGGACATAATGTATTAACGTACTGACTTCTTTAGCACATAAATTAACCAGACAGTTATCTACAAAGTGGCAAAGAATTACAATGTCACAGTGTTAAAATATTTTAGTGCTCCCAAAGAACCACTTACAAGAGCTTGACAGGATAATGTGTGAGTGATATGACTTAAACCAGTTTGAATGATTATTTGGTTTTTATTGACTTATTATGTTTATCATTTGATTATGATTTACAAAAGATACTACATGAGGTACATTTTTACCCTTCTTATATTTTTTTAGCCAAAAACAGGCTTGTCAAAGTAGAGGTTGTCTTATGATCAATGTCATTTTATATTTGAGCTTAAAATAGAGATGCCTTTATGGAGTCTTCCATCATTCCCCACCAATGAAACTGCAGGCCTGTTACATATTAAACATTTTACAGCTGGACATTTAAAAAAAAAGAAACCACATGTTTGACTGTCACATTTTATTTGGGTCCTGCATTAAAGTCCCAAGTTCAATGTGAGAATGATAGAAAACAACAAGATTGCTGTGTCACATTTTGACAGCTTTAGCTGCCCTTTGTTCACTCTGAGATTACGGCCAGGATTTTAAAATGTGACTCCTCATTCAGATCCAGTAAAACGCTGCAGAAAAAGTCTGGACTGCGGAGCAAATAAAAGGTCTTGTGGAAAAAACATGTTGAGAGGCTTTCAGTTTGATAACACTGCCTAGCCTCTGTTCTTCTCTCTGCGTGTGTGTGTGTGTGTGTGTGTGTGTGTGTGTGTGTGTGTGTGTGTGTTTATTATCGTAGTGTTTATGAATATGAGATGTGAGTGCTTATGCAAGTTTCACTGAAAGCGAAATATATCTGCAGTGTGGGTCGTGTGTGTGTGTGTGTGTGTGTGTGTGTGTGTGTGTGTGTGTGTGTGTGTGTGTGTGTGTGTGTGTGTGTGTGTGTGTGTGTGTAAAAGCAAGCTCTATTTTGTTTTTGAGGGGTTTGGCCCTCATGACATGCATGAGGCAAATCGTGCGACCGTATGTGTGTGCGTCTGTGCTGTTGTAAGACAGATCAGAGTAAGCATGTGGGAGTTGTTTTAAAAAAAACTCCCTCAAAAGATAAGAGACCAGAGAGAAAGGGAAAAGACGTAGGGGGCAACTGAGCGAGTGAGAAAAAAAAAAGAAAGAAATGTATTAGGCAGTGAAATAAGGTAGATATGAAAAGGGCAAAAGAGAGACAGTAAAAGGAAATAAAAAAAGAGAGGTCACACAGAGAGAAGGTGGTAATTTTGTTTTGGATGTCATGTAAGTAATAATCTTTACATACTGTGTGTGTGTGTGTGTGTGTGTGTGTGTGTGTGTGTGTGTGTGTGTGTGTGTGTAAATTGCTTTTCACCTGCTATGCTGTGGAATAAGGATGAGTCACTTTTTCCAATGCAATCTACTATAGTGTGTGCATGAAAGATGTGTTTATGTGTATATAAACACACAACACTAAGCCCTTCCTACACCGACTTGATAGCAAGGATTACATTTCTATACAAGGCTTCAATACACACAAGCACACACGCACACACACAGCCAGAGCTGTGTTGTCATTACTTCAAAATCCATCAATGACACATTTTACAGTTGTGACCTTCTCAGTATGTAATAGGGTTGAGGTCCGATAGCATTTGATCAAATCCAGCACTGAATCAGCTTATTGAAACGACTTAAGTTCAACTTTCAACATTTGTAAATAATTTAAGTTAAAGTGCTCATATTATGCTCATTTTCAGGTTCATAATAACACAATGTATTTATAGGTTATATCAGAATAGGTTTGCATAGTTTAATTTTCAAAAAACACCATATTTTTGTTGTACTGCACATTGCTGCAGCTCCTCTTTTCACCCTGTGTGTTGAGCTCTCTGTTTTAGCTACAGAGTGAGGCATCACACTTCTGTTCCATCTTTGTTGGGAGTCGCACATACAGGATAGCTAGGTAAGGACTACTAGCCAGTCAGAAGCAGAGTATGAGGGCGTGCCACGCTTGCAGCTAGGCGAGAATTATAACGTGTTACAAAGTGATGCACGTTCTTCACGGAAGTAAAGGCTGGACTACAATAGAGCTGTTTGGAGCAGTTTGTGAACAGTGTTTTCTGTTGGAGATGGTAACTCCCTTTGGGGTGGACTTTGGGCTTTTTCATTTAGTAAACCTATTACATGCACAAAAAAAGATATATAACACAATAAAGGGGAAAAGCCAAAAAGCATAATATGATCACTTTAAACATACCAGGATTGACCTAAGATCTGTAACCAGCTTTGTTAGCTGAAGAGCCAGAAAGTTCAGATTTGATAACGTAACCAGTGGCAACCTGTGGCTACAACCTGAAAGTGAAACCAGGAGCAGAAGGTATGAAATGTTGAATTTGAATATATGAATTTGACAAAATGAAGTAACAGATGTAGCCTATCTTTGTATATCTTATTTTTCATGAGTTACTTGTTCCAAATACTCAAGGTCCTGATTCAGAACTACAGTATTAAGATGGTATAATATTGAAATATTGATAGATGCATAGAAGTTTAACTGGGAGACTGCAAATATTAAAAATGACAAAACCAGCTTGTTGTTGCAACACCAGACTCAACCATTCGTTGTTCTTGTTGAACTGCAAAAAAAATTCACAAGTTGCGACAGTTAGGTTTTGTTGCAGAGTGGTGCTTCTTTCTCCAACAAATTGATCTTTGGCCAAGTACAGATATCGGCTTGTAAAGAGCACATTAACCTGACAACAAGCCAAAAGATTTTGGCAAGTTACTTAGAACATTAACATTAACTAGCCACAGCTGATACAATCCGCTGGCGGCTGCGTTTCTCATTATCATTTAACCCACAAAAGGTTGGCTTTGGCTAAAAATGAGAAGCCTGAAGCCTGGTGGTCTGGTGGATTAGATGCATGCCATGTCCCCAGTTTCATACTCGCAGAGACCTTTGTTCCATGTTGTTTCTCTTTCTCTCACTCTCTTTCCATGTTTCATGTCTGTATATCCACTTTCAGTACCAAATAAGGGCAAAATGTCAAGAAAAATAGAAGCCCACTACCAACATTTTTGATGAGATTCAATAGAATGTTCAATAAGAAATGTGTTAGCTATCCTAATCTGGGTATTTTAACAACCTGGATCTGAATCCAAAAGAGAACTAGCTATCAGAGCTCAATCCTATTATGCAATGATGTAGGTTGTGTTATGGTCACAATCCTTTTGCACTCTTATTATTTGCACACTTTTATTTTTATGTTCTGCTGCAGGCTGCTATCTGCTCTAGCAATGACCCAATTTCCCCACAGGGTTGATTTAATCTAATCAAATCTGTGATGTATAATATCACTATCTACTATTTCGGAGGAACAGCCAGAAAACTCTCCTAACTCCCTCCTTCTCCCTGTCAAAGCCCAGTGTGCTGCCCTGAATGCAGACAATCGGATAAGAAAAAAAAAAAAAACGGGTATAAGTACAGAATGAAGAATCGTCTCTCCCCTGACGCCTTTAACGGCGCCACAACACACACACACACACACACACACACACAGCAAGTGAAAATGATGGGAGCAGACAGTCAAGTGTTTTCAATTCTGTGAAACATATACAGGTCATGAATATTAACACAAACCAGTTGGTGGCTGAGAGAGAGAGAGAGAGAGAGAGAGAGAGAGAGAGAGAGAGAGAGAGAGATATGTGGTTTTGCTGTCATGTTGTCAAGCAAGAAACAAGAAAGTGTGTGTGTGTGTGTGTGTGAGAGAGAGAGAGAGAGAGAGAGAGAGAGAGAGAGAGAGAGAGAGTTTCTGGGAAAGAGTATACAACCAATTAGCTGCAATAAACTGTCCTGAACTGGTTCATTGTCAACACTCTTAACAAGTGGAAGAAAAACACTGAAGAGGGAAAGACAGAGACAAAGGGTCATGAGCTCTGCATTTTAACACCACAGTGCTAATCAGCAGATGAATAACCTCTAGGCTTGACTTTCCACACCACTCACACAAACTGACAAGCAGTGTTGGGCAAGTTACTTTTAAAAGGTAATTAGTTACAGTTACTAGTTACTTCTTCCAAAAAGTAACTAAATTAGTTACTCAGTTACAAATTATGAAAGTAACTAGTTATTTCATAAAGTAACTATTGCGTTACTTTCAAATAAATTTTTAAATGCTCAAATGTGACCCCACCTCCACCCCTCTTTAACGGAACTTAAAATACATGTGCATGTTCAATTATTTATGATAAATCTGAATATTATAATGAAATGGAATAAAGTTAATACAATACATTATTAACAGAAACAATGTACACAAATCTAAACTATTTCAATGTTGCTGTGGGACAAAGTGAGACTAGCCTCCAATCAAATGCCATGTATGTAGATATTATGTTTATATAGTGGATCGATACAAATAACACAACACCTCAACAGGCCACAACTGGGCAAAATTAAATTATGCTTGTTAAGCACTATACCAAAAATAAATAACAAATATATACACTCTTTGTAGTGCAAATAACGTAAGTGGCCTGATGTTTATACTTGTGCGCTGGTGTGTGCGTCGAGCTGGCATGTGTGTGTGTGCGTGTGGGGGGAGTAGGTGATAGAACAAGGGAGAAGTGAGATAGTGAGCTATGGAGCGAGTAGCGACTCTAGAGTCATATAGTAAGAGAAACAAAGTGTCTCCCCTGTGTTTTCTGACCAAGATGGAAAATCTGTAGCAGGAAAAGTTAACCATCTCCTTGATTTCATAACGCCATACCTGTCTCTCTCTCGTTGACTGACTCGCTTGTGTTGTTCGCTGTGTGTCTGACTATGCATGCTTTCTAACACCTGCCCAACTCTACCTCTGATTGGCTTACCATGACATTTTACTCAACCTAAGCCAATCGTCAGCATTTATGCGCTTGTGTCGTGCACTGCCCACTAACCAAGGAAGAACAGTAAAAAAAAAGGTCTTTGCCTCTCGGCTCAGACTCAGAGATCTAGTTGGTTGTTATTCCCATCACTGCTGACAAGTGTGCACATTGAAGTACACAAAGATATAGACACACAAACAGTCTGTCTATAAACGCTATTAGGCAGCTTGTCTATGAGAACGTGAGAGGGTCCATTTACTTTTGTGTACCTTTGGTTTGTTGATGTTTTTCCTGTATTCTTCTACAGCACTCAATGATATTTTTTACTAAAACTAGTGCAGTGCCCGTTGAAAATGTGCCTGTTTGGAACAGGCTGATTGCTTGGCCTGTGGTATTGCTGCTTGTAGAATTCATCAAAACCAAATTGTACCCCAAAATTACTTACAGAATGACCCCAAACCACTTAATGTGCAACTCCACTGTACCTACTACTGACTTACAGTAGGCTACGTTTATCAGAGGAAGACATTGTACTACTATATTTACCTGACAGAGAACGCTGCAGATTCAGAATGTAATCACAAAATATCACAATGACAATGTGGAGTAACCAGACATTAGCCTCATGGACTCATGGCAGTGTGCTACCCACCCGGCCTGTTATGAGAGCTAATCAGCACATATCTGCGTTAATCAACCACCAGAACCGGACTCTGTGTGTGTGCGCGCACGCAGAGAGAGAGAGAGAGAGAGAGAGAGAGAGAGAGAGAGAGAGAGAGAGAGAGAGAGAGAGAGAGAGAGAGAGACGTGTTGTGTCATATGATCGTTAACGAATTTAACACTTCAGCAGAGGTGTTCATTTCCATACAGGTTTAGTGGCTTGACGGTGAAGTATGGATTTGATGTGCGGGGTATTTTGGCGACGGTAATGTTATTAAAAAGCTCCACTGCTCTCTGTCTCTGGTCCTCAGTGTGGGGAGTGGCCAGCGGCTAGAGCGGCAAAAGCCAATGTGTGCTTCTTTTACCGATATATATTTAGCGATATATTTTGCATTTCTAATCCAAACAATGTCAAACTTGGCACTGCACTTACTCATGCCCGTACCAAGACACCTGTCAAGTTTGAAACCCATCGGACTAACGGTTCTAGAGATATGCGCATAACACACAGACAGACAGACAGACAGACGTTCGGGTAATTTATAGATAGATGTACAGTTTGGGGGAACCCCTTTTCTGTTTTAGCAAGACAATTCCCCTGTGCACTAAGGCAGGTCCGTAAAGAAATGGCTTTCCCAGTTTGATATGGAAGAGCATGACTGGCCTGCACAGAGCCCTGAAATCAACCTCATAGAAAACCTGTGGGATGAACCGAAACGCCAACTCTAAGCAAGGCACTTATCGCCATCATCAGTATGCAACCTCACTGATGCTCTTGTGGCTTAATGTTTTCAAAATCGTGTAGAAAGGCTTCCCAGGAGAGTAGAGTGCTTTTGGAATGAAATGTTCAGCTATTGCATATGGATGTAGTGTCTTTTGGCTTGTTTACAAATACTGTATGTTTTGGTTCAGGAGTGATGTCTCCCTCTTTTTGCCCTTTTTTTTTAAACCTGTGAACAGCATTATCACCGCAAGATGGCCAGTGTTGTGTATGAACACATACATTGAATGTGCTCGTGTTTTTGGTTAACATTTTTAAATTCAAAATTTCAAAAATTGTGAACTGTGAACTAGTTTATTTTAATCGGTGTGAACTGGACTTTGCTCTTGTGAAGTGTGAACTTGCACAGCGCTGAGGATGGCAACAACCTTCTACCAAATTCCAATTCTGCCAATCTGACACGAGCCCATCTTGAACCTGACCCGAGCCACTCTCGTCTGTTAGCTGATGCTAACTAATCCAATGATAGACAAACTCTAAAGAGCATGATGAGGAGAGAAGTGAGGACATTTCAAGAAATATGGAGCGGGAGAGAGGGAGAGAGAGAGAGAGAGAGAGAGAGAGAGAGAGAGAGAGAGAGAGAGAGGGATGATTCAAACAGACAGAAAGTGAGAGCACTTACTCCCACCTCTCTTCATGTCTGCTCTTCTATCTCCCAGAAACAAGAGTTAATAGACCAACTTTCTGCCTGTGCTCCTCCAGCAGCCCGATACTGAGAGCTGCTTCACTGCAGAGCCTCCAGCTACTCTGCCGGCAATTTGTCTTTTTGCCAACGCAAGGGTTTTCCCCCCTGCCACTTTTTCCCCCTTTTGCTAAATCAACATTTCTCAAGCAAATACAGCCCAAACCTGCATCTGGTATATTCTAGGTGCTAAGTGTAGCACTTTTTAACATCAGTAAATCATTAGCATATTCATTTTGATTAGTCTCATTACCAAAAACAAACAATGCCCATGCCAAAATGTATAGTAGCCTCTACTGACCCTTACATTGTGTGCCACTGAGGCAAATGTCACAGAAAATCAGGAACAGAAAGTAGTGCTCATTTTCTTTAAAATAAATTAGTTATATTACCAGTTAATTAGTTAGTTAGTTACAGCACGGTTGTATTGAATTAGCCTGAATCCTTCCTTAAATAGCTCGTTAGCTACCTCACTACATTCCCTAAACGTAGCTCAGATTGATACAGCTATACAAGAAATAAGTTGACTTAAATCAATATATTTCTTTGATCAATTAAGAAAATGTTGACTGCTCCTATTCACCCCTGCCTTGTCGACAGAAAGTGACTTGGAATGGATATATCCCTCGCTACTTCATTGGTGTAGGCGAAACAAAAATAAAAAATATATAACCGCCCCTTCCCAACCAGAAATCAGCAATCATGAACACAATGTCAAGCTGAGTGAAACTAAATGGTCATTTCATCACAATACTGCTGTGCTATCCCACTGATGAACAATCACAGGTCACAAAATAAATCTGTTAAAAAACATTGTGGCTTTTATTAGTCATTTAATTTAATGCCCTCTATTTTAATGTGCGTTCCTCATTACCCTCTTCCCCTGTTAATTACCTAAGAGACCACAGTGTAGTCGCAGCCAGATGTGTGAAAGGCTGACTAGTTGCAGTTTGG
The DNA here is from genome assembly GCF_008315115.2 of Sander lucioperca. Lineage (NCBI taxonomy): Eukaryota > Metazoa > Chordata > Actinopteri > Perciformes > Percidae > Sander > Sander lucioperca. The sequence continues at coordinate 34,664,642 of NC_050185.1, forward strand.
TTTTTGTACCTCACGTCTTTCTTTGCAGCTGGCACACACACACACACACACACACACACACACACACACACACACACCTGGCCTGCAGTTAAAAGATAAGAGGGGGGGTTGATGAAACTGTCAGATAAATGTGGGATGCGTATGGCTACAGTTTGAAGGTTGGTTGGAGGAAGTACTAAAGCAGAAATCAATCGAAAAAGACAAACATTTTGCCAATCTCAGCATAATACTTTCCTTTATAAAACAGATATTTGTGACTGGAAATAAGAAATTCAAATTCATTCCCCAACAACTAATAGCTGTGTTGGTGACATGAAGGCTGAAAACTCTCCCGTAATAACTCCTGAGCAGTGTTAGTTACTTCACGTTTTTTTTTTATGATCATATTACATTTTCCTGTAACAGTATAAAGGACTAGCCTGGTCCTACTAGACTCTCATACATTTCATTTGTACAGAGAGTCTGGCCTCTCTCCATTGACAAGTGTTAACTTCCTTGAAGGCGGGTACTCTGTTGAAGTTTAAAACTATTGGATCTGCCCAGAGCCACTCTGGATCTGCCATAACCAATCGCTAACGTTTGCTTGTGACGTATGTCATGCGCATGTGCAACAAGAGGGGAGACCGTCAAAGCTTATATTTAGCATTAGCATCACTAGCGTTAGCCTTAGCCAACTCCTTCAACACTAACGGAGCTAGCTGGAAAATCAAACTGTTCCCTAACCCCATGGGGAGGAGAGCCACAACATCATTGCCGCCAACACAACTCAGCAAAGACTGTTCTTGCTCAGGCTTTAACTTCTGGATATTCGGCAGCGTTGCCACACCGGACCGAATGGCTTCGCTCGCATCTTTCTCCGCCGCAACTCTAGCACATGGCCTCAACGTCATCGTTCTCAGCCACTCCCTCTGTTCGCTGATTGGACTGCCAAAAATTTGGCTGGAGAAAACCCAAGACTACACTGCAAACCCAGACGTAGTACTGAAGGGAAATGACATAGTATGTAAGAGGGTGGAGCCAGGCTAATAAAGGACAGCATTGCTCTTCCAATTTCAGTAATCTAATCACAGTTAGCGCACGTAAAGATAAATCGGGTTGGTATTACAATTACATTCACAAACATCTTTAACCTTATTATTGTCATACTATAGACTACATTCAAAAGTTCCCTTTGCTTTATCCTGCAAGATTAAGTTGCGTCAGAAATTATGGTTTAGAAATAAATAGGATGCACATATTTGGACATTTTCATATGTTTTGGCTGAGATATTACACCAAACTTCTGGTACTGGGATTAAATATCAGAGGTTTCCTAAAACCTGCAATACTGTGTTAATTTATGATTTTCTCTGTGTCCATTTCCAATTACAAGATGCTAGTTAGTTTTGTCATTGCTTTTATAATGCATGAAGAATATATATATATATATATATATATATATATATATATATATATATTTTAAGACCGTCCAGCGCCCATGTCATTTAAATAGCAAATGCACCTGCGCCCATCTTTGCACCCATAGGCGTGCTGGTCTTACAGCGAGGTGTGTTCAGGTGAATTCTTGGCGTATTGCTATCTTGAGGCAGCGGTAAGTGATCGCGCCATTAACCAACAAAAACCTGGTCTAAAGTCAATAGCGCAGAATGTCATTGTTATTTTAACAGCGCATTAGTAAAATGCGCCTAGGCTTATGCACAGCGCACGCACACTATGCTTGTTACACACACACACACACACACACACACACACACACACACACACACAGGGAAGCGCAGCAGCACACACACGCAAAAGAGTACAAATAAAAATATTACGGTGCAAATCCGCCATCATAATAGCAATGCACCAAGGTACAAACGTGCCTGGCTTAAAGGGATTGGGAGATGACACTCTGATTGGTTTATTGCATGTTAGGCCCAAAACACACCTATGAATTAATGAAGACACTAAGTACCTTTTGAACCATGCACCCGGCGCACGGACCCTTTTTCCGCCGTCAAACTAGCAAAAGTGGATTCATACACGCCCTAAACTCACCTGCGCCATGTGCTTCACGCTTATATGGTTAAAATAGGGCCCAATGTATTTTATCGTTAAACACACTGCACACTGGCAGAGAGAGGGATTTCTAAACTGTACTTTCTGTCCTCGAAGACTCATAAAAAGACAGCTCATACCTTAGGAACGGTATGACAGAACATTTGAGTGGTTTTGAAACCGTGACTTTTTCAAACCGCGGTATACCTTGAAACCAGTAACCGGCCCATGCCTACTCAGTGTTATAAAATATTAGCAGGTTTCTAGGTTTGGTACAACACACGTTTGTCTTTCCACCTACTGTGAGGGTTTGAGAACACTATGTTACAGCTGAAAGGAAAGTCATTTCAATAGACTGCTTTGCTGAACAGTCCAATAATTGGTTTGGATTCTGAGAAAAACTCAATGCTCCCGAGAGAAAAAAAAAGCATCAACCCGACCAAAGTGAGGAAAGATGAGAAACGATCTGCTAATAATCTGCAGAAGCTTTGATTCTTTTGATGCCTTCGACTGTTGTGATTCTTCTCCTGTGATGCTTCAAATTTCAAGGAAGCTGATCCAAATCTGAAACACAGGTGGCCACAGCTGAACGCATTTTAGTAGTATGAATATTAACACATCACTCATTATTTTTGTCCTTTTTTTTGCTCTTCCTTTTCTTCCTGTGACTGTAAAACTAATTTCCTCTGGAGGGACAGTAGAAATAACTTTTGCTGTTGTTTTTTTTCTGAATTTAATCACTCAACTCTCGTTTTAGTCATGTTCCATGTTTTTACAACACATTCTCAATTCCATCTCGTCAAAAAGCGGTGCTTGGTCAGGTGCCTTTGGCGTTCGTTATTGACGCAAAAAGTCTCCTTTAGCCTTATATTTAGAAGCCCTTGGTCATGACTCTTGGCGTCACTTTTTGATGCCCTGGGTCAGGACATACGTTTAACTGACATGCGGCACAAGAACGGGACAGTCAGGTTTAGGAAAAGATGGTAGGTGGGGTTACAAAATGTACGTTTCAGTGACACGCGGGACATGAACCCCGGTCTTTTGAGTGAAAGTCCTGTGTTGTTTCCACCACTCTAACCAACCTCCTTATGCGGATTTTCGGTCTTTCATACTACTCGCTACCGTTGTCGCTCTTGATACAACGTCATCTTACAGCGCCACGTTCAAGCTGCTGCTCTGCCCGGTGCGTTCCATACAGACGCTAAAGGGTGATTTGTGCGTCGGTATCTGACGCTGAGAGCCAAGTCAAGGTCAAGGTAACTTTATTAATACCCGAAGGTAGATTTGGTTTACAGTGGGTGTTGAGTGGGTCAGCCTCCTTTTACACACACACACACACACACACACACACACAATCAGCAGCAGACTGTAGGATGTAACGTGACAAAGAGACAACAATGGTCATTACTAATGAAATACAATAAATTAATAGTTCCACAGACCAAATAAAGAAATAAAAATAAATAGGGCAGCGGGCCTGTATTGCTACTACTTATTTAATATACGTATAGCCACTGACCAAGCATCAGTATTTTACGAGTTGGGAGTGAGAACGGGTTGGTTTTTACTTGAATTTGTACATGGAAACCTGTAATATACTTTCTGAGACAGTTGTTTCTCATTTATTCAAGGGTTACAAAATTCCTAGCTGTGTTTACAACAAAACGTTTCTCTTTATATCCTGAAAACATTGTTCTACATGAGCATAGCCCAGTGTCAGCTTTATTACCAGAGACAATGTGGGAAACCCCTGTGGGCTTTGAAACCGAGACAAGGGGTTGAAGCAATGAAGCCTTGGGCAGTGCACACGGACACACCATAGTCATGTCCAAACACACATACTACACATGTACACATCAAGAGTGAGGGGCTACCCAAGCCCTGTCTCCATACATCTCAGACACGCACACACAGACTTCCACCCTCTTCCTGCATTCCTCTCCTGTCTGACACACTTCCAGTAAGCCCACCAGCACTTCAAAAGCAGCCCACCACCACCAGCCCTCCAGACGACAGCGCCTGCTAAAAATATGCACAACCCTGTCGCACACAAAGACACAAACACCACCTTCTTATTGGAAACTAAGAGAAAAACAGGCCACAGGTGCGGCCAAATGCTTGGCTGGTTTTGGTACGTTTCTCAACTCTACCAACTACTTGTTTGTTTGTAAAAGTAGTTAAAGTGCCAGGTGAAGAAAATATTCAGAAACTATTCGATTTGATTAGTTTTTCCACCAAATATACCAAACATTACCTAGTTCCACCTTCTAAACTGAAAATTGTATCACTTTTCTTTGTCTTATGGGATTGTAAACTACATATCTTGTGTCTTAAACCTTTGGTGTGACAAAACAAGCTATCTGAAGATGTCACATGGGGCTTTATTTTTAAATTGTGATTGGCATGTTTCACTATTTTTTTTATATTTTAAAAAGCAAATGTTTAACCCAGCCCTGGTAAAAGTTGTGTTTAAAAAGTTTAAAGAAAAACTAATCATTAAATGATTATTCCTTAACAAGAAAACAATAACAACGATGCAGACAAGACAGAATACGATGCCACTACTTAATTCTTACCTTTTTTTCTCCAGGAAATTTGGGGATTTTCTTATTGCAGTGGAAAATCCATGAATTCTATGTGCTTTTGGTTGAGCCTTAAAAATCGTCCTCGCCTACCGCTGGCCGTTTTTGTGATGAGCTTTGTTTCAATTTCGTCTTTGCGTTAGCAGGGCACATCGCCTTAAGTCTGTTCCTTAGAGGTACATTCCCACTTGCTTTATATTTTTGCCTGAAAGCTTCGAGTTAACGACATTCACAACAGCAGATAGGCAACACAAGGGGAGGACAGGAGAGACAAATGACTACTGTTATTTGATATTTGAAGAGATGGCAAAGCTTTGTTATGTGTTCATCTCTCTCTTTCCCTCTCTTTGTCATTCCCAGCAGATCTACAGTCGTTGTACCGCTCCACTCAACCGCCTCATCTACCTGTTTGTTTACTTATTCCCTCAGTTCCTCACCCATCAGCATCCCTCCTCCCCGCAGTGTCTCTATCCCTCCATTTTGCCTATTCTTCTGTCCCTCATTTAATTCCCTTGTAGTCTCTCTCCCTCAATCTCTCCATTACTTCCTCATTTCCCTCTGTTTTTGTTTATGCTTGTTGCAGTGAAACAAGAGAGTGAGACAGTGAGTGAGTCAGAAGGTCATCTTTAACACTGACTACTGTTAGATAAGAGTGAAAAGAGAGAAAAGGCAGTTAGTTCATATCAGTGCAAGTTTTCAGAGCTTTTCCCTGCTTGAAATTAGGTATTTTGGGGGATGTGATGACATCAAATTGCTGCAATTTGTGCAATCGTTTGGCCAAAGTAAACCAAGACCTTTAAATGACCTCCAAATACGTATTGGAACAAGTCAATGAATAATAAAAATGCAATCCTTTACATAAGAGCCTATACACCAACCCCCAGTTACCATCTTTACTATATGAGGATATATTTGTAGTGGTTGACTGTTTTTTGGATTTAGGTAATCCCTTTTTACATATTTACATTTTTTCCTACCGCTACCCTAGAGTAGCTTTAATTGTGGGTTGATCTTTTGAGAATAAGTTGTGATCAGGAAAGTATCAAGCTGTATCATGCAACAGAGTTGCCACTTTCATCACAGATGTTCCTTTTTAGCCTAACAGGAGCGAGGATTCCATTTTTCCAAAACCAAAATTCAAAAGACATATGCTGCACATTCTTCTGCTTAACAAGTAACCAAATTCTGGTGCTGGCGCCTGCTGCTTTTCTTTTTGTTTCACTGTGCCAAATCCAAAGATTAGCTGGTTATTAAGACTGAAATGTGTAGGCTTGTCTGTCACTTTCGACTAAAGGAAAAACACCTGCAGGAAAACCCTGAATGCATTTGAACAATATTTATCAGAAAAAACATTGACAAACCTTCCTTTATGCTGTACAGTATGTCCACTGTCAACATTCAAATCAGCTGTTTGTTGGAGAGATTTCTGCAGAGTTCACTTTCTCTCCTGAAGTATTTGCCACTTAGATGAATGGCAAGGAAGTCATATTATTAGATAGAGAAAATGTCTTATTCGTCCATCAATCTCCATCTATCCATCAGTCTGGTTATCTACAGTACCTTTTTCTATCTATTCATCTATCCATCTAAATCCGAGGAGGAGATTTTATGTGAGGCCTGGGCCTCTGGGCTCCGCTGGGAGACAAAGTAGCAGAAAACTGTGTTTACTCTTCTGGAGGCGGATAGGTTTAAGTGGCCAGCGAGGGTACACCAGCCTGCCTTATGTGACCGTTAAAGTCAATGGCCTCGTCCTGGCAACCAGGCTGAGGTGGCTGGTGGTGGGGTGTGCGAGAGACAGGGAGGTTGGACAGTAACATGAGAAACTGGTACTGATAACAAGGTGGCTCATGCACAAACCCCTATCAACCCTGCTGAAGTGTATTTGAGCAAGGCACCCAGAGAGGGGAAAAAAAGGAAGGAGATACAAAGGAAAGTGTCTGTTGCAGGTTTACTCATTAAATGTAACAGGGTTAGTCAAATTGAGCGTAGGCACGCACGCACGCACACACACACACACACACACACACACACACACACACACACAAGATCAGTGAAAGAGAGAAGGGGAACTCCACCATCTTTCTACTATCTTACCCTGTGTCTTACTATCTGCTTCTCTCTCTCTCTCTCTCTCTCTCTCTCTCTCTCTCTCACACACACACACACACACACACACACACACACACACACACACAAATGAAGTGAAGGCTGGCAGATGGTAGATTGGTAAAAGGCGGACGGCATGGTCCAGATGTTACTGAACCCACAGTGCAGAAGGCAAAGGGCTTTGATCTGCCTTACCCCATTGGAACTACTGTTGGAGAGGAAAAGATGCTAACTGCTCCGTTAATGTGAAGAAAGATAGTGAAGTGGAGTAAATATATGTGTTTCTGTGTGTGTCTAAATAAGAGAGAGAGTGTGTTAGTGTAATGGAGCGAGACAAGGAAGGATGATATTTTCCATGTGAGATGTTTGAGTGTTTACAGGAAAATACCAGAGGGATAACTCACATGTATCACATACACATGCAGATACCCACAAAGCATGCATACATAAACGGTGCATCCACGAATGCAGGCGCCTAAACACACACAGTCCAGACTCCTACACATGGCTCTATGGGTTTACTCACATGACACATGACTTCCATGTGGGGAACAACAAAGACACATGCATACACACACAAATACGCACAAAACACACTGAGCCCAGGGGTAGCCTGCAGTAAACACCACCAGCCACACATGCCACACATGCTGGGTTGTGATCCAGGGAACTGCTTTAATAGACACAAACACACACACAACTGTTTTTCTCCCAATGTAATTTAAGAAAAGCTACATTCATTTATCAACTCAGTCAAGCCTCCACATTAGTTTTTTTTTTTTGTCAATGGCACTTAATAACAGTACCCTGCTAAATAAAGGTTAAATAATTCCAAAAATGCCAACTGAATCTCTGGGTGGGGAATGTAGAGTGAGCACATGCCAACACATTTAGGTTTTGGCAGGCTGCTTTGCGAGCTCCAACACACAACTCAGCAGGTTAAAACTATTGTTTGGAGGTGAAATGTTTAAATTTCCCAGGTTCCAATGGCCAGGCTGAAGCCAGTCTGTGCCCGCAAGCCTCCAGAGGTGAATGGGTTTAGCTGGAGTCTGATTCACCCGCTGGAACCAGAAAACCAGTTCAGTTCTGGCCAACACTCAGTCACTGCAGTCAGAGAGTCAGCCTGCCAGCCAGGCAAGCAACCAGTCATTCAGTCAGCCTGCCAGTATTGACTTCTCTGACATTTCAGTGAGGTCAGCCAGCCAGTCAACAAGTCAGCCGGCTAGTCAATACAGTCAGTCAAAAATGTGGTCAAAGATTAACCACTCAAGCAGTCATTCTGGTATTTGGTTGGATAATGGCCATTAGTACAAGTAGAACGTTCACAAAGAGTGCCAGATGTCAGTCAGCAAACAACTCAGCTTGTCTTTTATGTGATTAATAAAGCTCCCGGTGACCCAGCCACACACTGTGGTGACGAGAGGGTAGAGAATGTTCTTCTTATTTTCATTCAGCCACCCATTGACCATTTAATCATCCATATAGTCAGTCAGGGAAATGGCTGCTCTGCCAGGCAGTCGTCAAGCAAGCCACCCAAGTAAGTGGTCACTGCAGTCGGTTAGCGAGCCTGAAATGTGGTAAGCAACAGCCTCACTGACCCAGTCAAGTGGTGAAGAAGCAAAAAGAATGTTGCTTGGATGGCAAAGAATACATGGTGATCCTATCTCCATTAACATTTTCATTAAGTCAAGAAACAAGTCAATCAGCCAGGGGTGCAACCAGTCAGCCAAGTGGCAAGCATTTCTATCAATCCTGACTCTGCCAGTCAATGACTAAATCAACCAGGCATGGTTCCGTCAGAGCAGTTGTCTCCATTAACTGTGGTGAAAGATGTACCCAGTGACTCGATGAACTCATCCAGAAATGTATTATTATGTTTCTTTATTTGCCATTATGGTTCGCCTCCAGCCTCAGTGGGAAGTTTATCAAGCCCCTTCCCCAGGAAGGAGATCAAAAGCTATTTCTCACTAAAACATGTTATTAGTTTTGTCATGTGAGGACCTACCAGATACAGTACAGGCACAAGGGTCCAATTTGGCTCCTTAGCCCATACTTTAAGAAATACAGTTCTCATATTTACTCGCCGATGCAGCCAAAAGCAACCAAATCAGCATGTGGTCAAAAAATAGACCCACTGAACCCTCATAGCAATGTGGTGATGAGTTAATGTGGCTGAATTTGGCTTTTGGTTGTAGTCCTGACTGTCCATCAACAGGTCAGTAAGTCATCCATCCTGGATCCATCCATCTCTGGTTAGTAAGCCATCAGCTCATCTCTGGCTGCCACTCACACTAACTAACTTCGTATTTAATATATAGTGCACTATATCTACTTTGAGTCATTTTATTTTAGTGTTTGAATTCTGAGAGTGAAATTTCAGCCAAGCCTTGCGTGTAGGTCCACAGTTATGCTGCAAATGAACACACTTCCAATAAAGGTTGTAGACAGGACTTTTAGGTTTTTACTCGACGCAATTGTGAAACAGTGAGAACAGTATTGGACGACAAAATCAATGATCTTGATTTCAGATCAGAAAATGACGAGATTCCATGAACGAGAGTTTGACCAAAGGTATTGTAAAAATGTAGGACAAACTAAACCAATATAAACCTATATTGTTTCAGATTCTAGAGATGCATTTGTTTTAAAAAAAAAAATTTAAAGTTAAAGTTTAACTCTCTCAGAAAGTGTCTGAGGTACAGTAAGTATGTACAGTATTCTGCAAGTTGGAGTTGTGGCTGTGGTTCCTTCAGCCAGACAGTAAATCCTAATTCATATACTAAAAAGTCTTCCATTCATCAAATCCATCTGTCCCATCACATATCTATTCAGTCTGCAGGTCATCCATGAAGACAGCACATTTCCAGAGCAACAGGTTCAACACATAACCAAGCCTCTTAGTCCTTCACTCATCCATCTAACTTACAACTTGTATCAAAAGCCACAATACAATAGACTACCAACTAACATTAGCAGTGTGTGACAGGGCGGTGATGGCGCAGTGGATTTGACACATGCCTTTGGTGTGGGAGACCCGGGTTCGATTCCTACTGCGATACATCAACCAATGTGTCCCTGAGCAAGACACTTAACCCCTAGTTGCTCCAGAGGCGTGCAACCTCTGACATATATAGCAATTGTAAGTCGCTTTGGATAAAAAGCATCAGCTAAATGACATGTAATATAATGTGTGTGTGGAAGCCATTAGTTCAAGTGCACACACTGACCCTGTACACGATGAGACTGATGATGCTGCTCTTAGTCATTTTATCATCTGATAAAGCGCTGTTTTGGAAAGAGCAGATGAATCTTGGGGGAATTTCCAGATGTTGTTGTGGACGTACTGATAAATACAGACGCACTTAGATGAGATGTGTGTGCACACACATGCACGCACACGCACACACACACACACACACACACACACACGCACACACACACACACACACACACACACACACACACACAATGACTTACTAATGTACTGGTGGACAAGGCTACAGCTGGGCCAGGCTGTTCAAGTCTCTAAGGGGCTTTTCAGACATCTAACCACTACTCTTTGTATGTATTGCAGGTGTTCCTGACTCCTAATTCCTGACAGGAAAAGTTACAGAATTTGATAATTGCTCCAAGGAAAAAAAAATAAATATCAGAGAGACTATGAAGGAATATACCTTCTTGTATGTCTTTTAAACATTCATGCACAGATACATTGTATTAGATTGTGAATTTGAGCTGTTTTCCTTCTCCACTGGAGTCCAAACTGCAGTGTAAAGCAGGCTGTTTTTAGCTGAAAAACAACTAATAATCAGGAAGGACAATATTTAGGTTAGAACTTAGTTATAAAAAGTAATAGAATGTCTTCTCCAAATACAAACAAACAGATTATGAAGATAAGATATTTTTCTATTCTAAAACCACATTAACACGCTAATGAGCATGTGGCTTCCTGTGTCCCGTGATTTTAATGAAAAGTGTTAAAAATTACCAGTTAAGAAAAAGCAGTTTTAGGCAAACGTAAAAACATTATTAAACTCACAATATGACAAGAGCCATGGTGGAGAAAAAATACCAGCAGTAGCTGAACATATATACTTTCAAAATATACTTTCTAAGCTTTAAATACAACTGAACCTTTGCAATACGCGACATTTAGACTCTCTACTATCTTCACTACCCAGCTATTTGTCTTTCTCTCCATCTCTCTATCTATCTTACTGTCCTCAAGCTCTATTCAATCCATATCTGTGTGTGTGTGTGTGTGTGTGTGTGTGTGTGTGTGTGTGTGTGTGTGTGTTTGAGCAGATGTATTTGTATATATCAACAGAAACTGTTTAATGAATAACAACCCATGGTTTTACATACTGTATGATGTTCCATAGGAATTCTGTCTATTCAAATGATGTTGGCAGGCACTTCCTCTCTGTACCTGCACCGGAATGCAAAGCTTGACATATGCGCTTCGCCTCTCTTAAAAAGGCCCATTCCAACTCAATCAGTTCTACTGGGCAAGATCACAGGCGATTATAATTTGTATCCAGTCTGAACCTGCCAAGTCCACAGCTCTTACAAAAAAAATCTCGACAAATTACTGAATGTTTTTTCAGCAGTACTCAGTTTTAACTGACATCACTGTAATGTTTTAATGTGTTCAGTATTTGGCAGCTGTCAGATTATCATAACACATGCAGGCTAATAGTCTAAATTGATTTTGGAGCGGGTCAGCTCCTGTCTTTCAGTTGTGTTAAGTGGAGTTACTATATTTTTCTATGCTTGCATTGCTAAAACCAAAAACGTCTGTAGGTGGCATCTTCAAAAATATCTGGCCAAATTGCTGGGATGTAAACCACTGACTAGACCCCATGTTGGATTGAATTTGTGTCTTTTCTTTTGGTTTTCATCTTGCTCATTTTGTGAATATTTGGACAAATTTAAAGGTTATTAATGAGAAAATAAAACCAAGCCAAGCCAAGCAGTAATTTAACAAACAGATATCTCTTCTCATACTAAAAAAAGGCCTTGTTGCCTTATCAAGTATCTACAGTATCTACATCCTCTCTCAGTGTTCATAGCATCAAGCTTGTTGACTGAAGGTTTTACATAGCATCCATGCTTGCCTGACCCAAGTTTTGCATATGATCACAGCTGCCGGAAACCTGACCTACAGATTTTCCACCACTGGGGACCACTATGCCATTGTCCTACAATCTCATCTGAGCTAAGCCTTTACATGTCATGAGTACCATGGATTCTTGAATTTGTCAACAAATCGATCAATACCTGAAATATTGCAAGTCTGTAAAACATATGTATGCCAACAAAGCAGTTGAGCCGTCCAAAGTACAGTTTAATAACAACAAAAATCTGCTAAATCAATCTTTTTGTCCAGTACATAAACCACTTTGGAAAGGAGTCTCTCCATGTGATACTCCCCACGGCCGCAGCTTTACATGCCTTTCAGAAAGCCAATATGTTCAGCCAAACCACAAACAACGGGTTCACATTCACCGACTCGGTCACCAGTCCAAGGGGGAAAGAATTAAGCAATAAATAAAATAACCACTATCTCATTTCTTTCATTTTGTGAAAAGGCACAGATCTTCTCATGTGTATGTGTAATTATTTCCCTCTACGGCTCGGCGTTGTCATTGGGGACCGAGGCTGCCGAGTTGCTGCCAAAGCCCTATTCACTGTCTGTACATAGCCAGTGTTACGCAATGGCTAATTACTTCCACTCAGCCCCGACAAAACCATGGAGAGGGAGAGAGAGAGAGAGAGAGATAAATGAAAAAGAGAGGGAAGTCAGTGATAAAACAAAATAGACAGAGGGGAGGAGGGACGGTCAGAGAGGGGGACAAGCAAGAGGAAAGTGAGAGGGAGAAATTATAAAGGAGATGAGGGGCAGTGGGTGGAGAGAGAGATAGACAAACATGGGTGAAAAAAGAGACAGAGGAGGAGAAGAATGAGGAATAGAAAGTAAAGGACAGGGAGACAGAGAGGAATGGAGAGCTAAAGACTCTTTATCTTCCTCATCTTCCTCCATTGCCTGAGTCTCTCCTGCAGTGTTTTGGTAAGGAGAGGCACAAAAGAAACAATATCAAACCATAATGACCTCTTCACCATCCGCCACAACAGTTTTACTGAAAATCATGCCGCAGCAGCCAAATTGGTCCAAAGAAAGAGAGAGAAATGTGGCAGAGGAGTGTTGTCAAAGCCAGACAGGGCCCGCAGCCCTTTTCCTCTCCAACAATTTTTGGAGATGATGTAATTATTCATAAAAAAAAAAAAAAAAAAATGTGTCTGTCTCTGGCTAAACTAGAGCAAAAGTAAGAGGGGAAGGTGGGAGTGGAAGGAGGGAAGCCAGGAAAAAAGAGAGCTGTAGAGATGAAGACAGACAAGAGAGGAAGAAAAAAAGAAACAGGAGAGGTGGATCAGGACATAAATAGCTAAAAGGAACATGACATAAATGGAGAGAGGGAGACGGCAGGAGAGGGAAACTACCTCAATTTACTCTTATTTTTGGGTTAGCAAAATCTCTTTAATATAAAGCAACATTTAGAGTAAAAGCAGCCTCTTCACCTAGCAGTCAAAGATGCACCATGTCACCTTAAAGGAAAAATAACATTGATTAATAAACTGTAGAGGTGCTGGTATGCAGATTGTATTACCATTTGACAGAGCAGGGCTGCAGACTGCTACCATTTTTTTTGTAAAGGTGCAAAATATCACTTGGTCACATTCATGCAAGTGCATGATGAACATTATCATCCGGCACCCACCTACGCACAAGGAGCCATGCACATGCGCGTATGTAACGCATAGAACTTTACGAAGCAATCAATTCAGCGGTTACCGTGTTCCAAAAATGAAGCAGCCTAGCTGATTATTTTAAAAAGCATAATGAGGAGAGAGAGGAGGCTGGTGGGGAGGGAGAGACAACGAGACGCACTTCCGACTCAGACGCCACTGATGAAAGCACAGGCATGAGAGCCCGACTGAGCCAGCGAAGAAGAAAAAGTACCACTTTCAAACACAATGGCTAACGCAGTACCCGTGCGGGTCAACACTTTGAAGTTGCACGACAACAGTAAGAAACACAAAACCTGCAGGGACCAATGTACCGCTGTAACACAAAAAGGGTGGAACCGAATCATGTGCTGGTGCGACCAACCAAAATAGTTAGTAGCACCAGTGTTACCAGTGGAAAGGTTAGTCTGGAGCCCTGCAGAGCCAGGCTAGCTGTTTCCCCATTTCCAGTCTTTGTGCTGAGCTATCTAACCGGCTGCTGGCTGTAGCCTTATATTAACACACATCAGCGGTATCAATCTTCTCCATAAATGTTTTGCACCGATCTCAGACATTGTTTTGCTATGGAGAGAGCAAGTCCAACCACGTCCATCCACTGCCAGCCACATTTCATGCCATAAGACTGCACTGAAAGTCTTGCCACAATTATTTTGTTCTCCGCCCGACAATGTATACTTTTACAGCGGATATCTGAACATCCTTTTATAACACAATGGATCAGATCTACTGTGGAATAATTAAGCCCCTTGCTTAAAGGACAAGCCGATTCAGGATCAGAACGGCTGTTTTGAGCGCTTTTGTATTTGTTACCCCCCTGTCTGTTGCAAAAGTTCAATCAATTTCAACTTTGACCTTATTTGCCAGTAACATTTCAACACTTTTTACAAAAGAAAATGTTTTCAACCAGGCAGTTTTGTGATTTTTTTTTTTAATTCTGAAGCACTGATTTGTGCTTAATGTATAAACTGAATCAAGAGAGCTTTGTGTATATATTATTCTTCCTTGTTAAGCTCGTTGCTTGCTTATAGACAGTTTTTTTTTTAAAACCTAATTCTGAATTCTGAAAAGCCATCACTTCCTGTGTGGGAATAGGGTTTCCTACCACTAATTCTGCCTGACCACAGGGGCTCGTATGAGTAAAACCAAGGAAGTCTCAAGCATCGCTGGTGATTTCAGCCCAAACATACCAAGAGGACAGAGTGAAGAAAGGAAAAGAAGGAGGCAGAGAGAGAGAGAAGTAGTGGCTTCAGGATCACAGACAACAGGAAAAAGATGGACAAATCGCTGTCAAAGACTGACAGAGACCATCAGCTCAGTCACACTTACACTCACCCCTCACTCCTCTATCTCCCCATCTATCCATCATCACTCCAATTCAGCATCACTGTATATATCACTTCATCAACCTATCGCATGTAAGATGATATATTAGCCCCCATTCATCCATCTATCCTTATCTATCTCTGCCATTGCACTCTCTCCCAATCTGCCCATCTATCTCTCTGCCTTCTGCTGTCTTTAATCTGCTAGCTCCATACTGTTAGTGTGTGCGTGTGTCACATATGTGTGTCTGCTGAGATGTTACGCTAGTAGACAATGTAACATTAAGGGCAACAAATTTATCCTTTCAAATCTGAGAAGGATGATCCAGATTTCTTTGTATTTTCATCTCTTTTATTTATAACCTTTGTCTTCTGCCCTCATTAAGACTCTAAGGAAGTAATGTATTCTTCTGTCTTTGTTGAACTGCACATTTTTTGTTTTTCTATTATGGAAACTTGATTCCTCTTTAGTAAAACTGCTTTTGCGAGTCTTTTCACTTGATAGTCAAAGATGCATTTCAGGTTCTCTTGTTTCCTCATTACGTATGCCATTTCATTTGGCAACACTAGATTTGATTTACGTTTTGTTTGTTGTATTTTGAAGTGTTTACTTTATGTTATTGGATCTGATAGGCGTCTCTTTTCTTTTTCAATTGCCCAGTTAGAGTTGCTATTAAGCATGGCAAAACAGTTTTCAGTTTTTATAACTCAATCACCAACCAGCCCCTTTTTTGCTGCTGTTATGACCCTAAAATATAAGGTAAGATTTTTTTTTTTAAATCTTATTTAAAATGGACTGACTGAATGAACATATGTAATGGATTTTTAACTTGCTGCAACATAGTGACTTTTTTTCACTTTAGTTCTTGAATGGATTGGGGAAAAAGTCGACAAACAGCACAAAATGCATTAAATAGTGGAACAAAGGCCTTAAACTTTCACTCTATCAATTCTATGAGGTGGAAAACATTTACCACAGTATTACTCAGCCTTTCAATTTCAATGAGTTGTGTTTAGCAGCTGACTGTTTAATATGCAACCAAATATATCACTTTGCAATGACATTTTAGTTAAAGAAGTTTTTACTTTTCGTTTACTTGTCTTTTTTTGTTGAGAGTGAGCTTCCTCCGCATATGGTTTTCTTCAAGCAGGTAAAAAAAATGTTCATGGATACAGAAAATTTGACCAAATCTCCCATGACTGGATAATTGTCTGTGTCTGTATGCGTGCGTGCGTGCGTGCGTGCGTGCGTGCGGCCCCCCAGTATGACATGTCTGTCTAACAGGAATTACCAGGCAGTCTGAGCATTTTCATTAGTTCCTAGAACGCCAAACAAACCACATGGGTATGTGAAGCAGCTGCAGTAGTACTAGAGGGCCACAACAACCTACTGGGGTGAGAGAGAGTGGGGGAGAGAGAAAGAGCGTGCCCAGACTAATCTACAGTATGAGTGAATGTAAGTGGGTCGAAGTGCATGCCTGCACACATCTGCCTACCAGCTTGCTTCTGTGTTTCTTTGTGTGTTTCTGTGTGTGTGTTTCCGTGTGTGTGTGTGTGTGTGTGTGTGTGTGTGTGTGTGTGTCTGTGCAAATCACTCAGAGTAGAAAGCCGATGATCTGTTTATGTCCTTGTAGATTCTGCATGTATTCCATTCACTAATATATAATGCCAATAGGTGTAATAATAGGCAATTTAATTGTGTAAAGGGTTCCCACACTTTATTAAATCAATGCCAAATCTTTCCTAAACATTTACAAAATGTTGATTGATGTACGACAGCTGTGTATAAAAAAAAAAAAAAAAAAAAAAGTTTTGTTGGATAATCTCAGCAAAAACTACTCCTTCTGGTATCTTAACACACTCATTTTGTCACATTGAATGTAAAGTTAAATTTTCAAGGTTGCATCAAATCGAATCTCAAATTTCACAAGTTTCCAGAAGTTAACTGACCATTTGGCAATTTTCCAAAACCAGTATTAGTCATGGCAAACAAAAGTTTGAATCTCATAACCCTTCCATGATCTTTGGGACCGTGGGAACTCTGCCAGTGTGTTTAGATGGTGACATCATGTCTCTGGCTGCCAGAGGTTGGCTAGTAGTGACTAGTAGTCACTATTAAAACAGATCACAACACTTTATTTGCTATCCTCGTTTACTTGATGGTAAACTTGATGGCTGTTTCTGTCCTACCTGACCACAGGCTCTGGGATGGCCTCCAGGCTGGCAGGGACCTGCACTCCCTTCTCCCACTCTTGTCTCCAAGGGTCCGAGAGCACGTAGAAGTCATCCGGGCCAAGCTGGGCCGAGTCCGGCAGCTTCATTGCCGTGATGAAGTCGGTACGAAATACCTGCACAGAGAGAAAAACAGAAGAGAGGAAGATAGAAAAGTTTGGTTAAATGGTCAAAAACAGTGAAGATGTATACACCCGTTTACGGGTGTGCACAGGGAAAAATTCTGAATCAGAGTGTCTTTAGAAGGTGAGATTGAGGTGAAGAGGATCCTCACATATCCGCGCAGTCTGTAGGCTCAGACTGCTCATCATAAAATCATTACTAATAAAAAAAAAAAAAAAAAAAAACTGTCATGCCCATGCATGATTCCATAGTTCAGCTTAAACATAGATCTACTATGGCCTCAAAATGATGCATGTTTTGCATTTCTGCCTCGACTGCTGCCTGACACTAAACGGCAGTGCAACATTGGCAGGTGAAGAATATGAAGAACAGATGCGGAACAATGTTGAGTAGCATTTGTCTAGCAAAGCCTTAATCCCTCATTTTGCAGTGTTGACTTGATCCATATCTTTGGCTTGCTTAAGTCATTGCCTCTGTAGTTTCCCCCCCCCCCCCCCGGATGTTTGAGTGGTTTTCTGCTGCAGTTTTTCGGACCGTTTTGTAAATTTATGGTGTTACTTTTGGGTGCAAAGTAACATATGTTTTTCTTTTTCTGTCCTCATTGCCTTGCTTTCGCTGATGCTGAGAGGGAAGGAAGTCTCAATTCAGTACAAAAGTGTTTCCTCGTTCAGTAGGTGGTTTCCTTATTTTCCTCACTTACATCTTGTCATTACATTTCTTCCTCACGTCTTGTTACATCGGAGGACGTGAGGAAGATGCAAGTGAGGAGACATTTAAGACAAAAGAGAATAACCTACTGACAAAGAACATATAGAGATGAGAAGGAAGAGGAAGGAGGAAGAAGAGAGGAAGGACTGATAAGCTCAAGTGCTGTGGTCACGGCAACCATTAACCAAATTGTTGATATTAACCTGGAGACCTTCACAGGTTAACGCTAACATAAATGATTAAAAGAATGTGTATGTAGGAGGATTGTATTAAAAGAAACAAGGTGCGCTTGTGTGTGATGCAGTGTTTTAAAGACCTGAGGGAGTGTGTGTATTCAAGCAGACACGATCATTTTCACACATAATGTGAACACACACACCTAACAGACGTCTCTCACTCACACACAAACCCACACACACACACACACACACACACACACACAAAACAGGGACCTGAAGCAATGATATTATCAGTCATATAGTCAAGGACATCAGCCAAGAACACACACACACACACACACACATAAACACACAAACCTACACTGAAAAAAACAAGACACACACACACACACACACACACACACACACAAATCAACCGTATGACTTCACTCTACATTTTATCATTACTTTCTAAGCCTCCTTATCCCTGCTTTATTAGCTCTTCTCCTTTATCCGACTCCCTTGCTCCCTCCTCACTCCCTCCATTAACCTCTCCATCTTCTCTCCCTCCCTCCCTCTTTCTTCTCTCACTGAGTCCCCAAATGTGGATATTTTACCTACTTTATTTTGACCTAAGAGACACAAAGTAGCAAAAGTGTCAAAAAGAGATTTGTGAGAAGACAAACGTGACAATAAGAGGGAAATAGAAGAGGGAGAGCTGGAAGGGGGGGAGTGAACTAAAATGAGCTGTCAGAGGAAAAGAAGTAAATAAAATATTATGAAGAAAAATCTATAAACAAAAGCGCAAGCGAGAGACTGACCGAGACAGAAAGAAAGTTTCTCGATTGATTTTCCATAACATAGTTCATATCAGTATGAAAGTATTGGACAAACTAAAAAATGTGAATTAATGATGGCACAGCATGATGGCTGTTTCATCCTGAGGGGGAAATTAATGTGTGTACCACATTTCATAACAATGCATCCAAGAGTTGTTGACATATTTCACTTTGGAGCCAACTTGTAACAAATTAAAAACCCAAAATGTCAACCTGTCAACCAGGTTTGATATCCAGCACTATTTGTGATACTTTAAAGTTTGCATTCTGTTTGCTTAAGAGTTGGAAAGAAACACTGCTACTCTGCAACATAGAGAAAAAGAGAATCAGAGAGATAAAGACAGCGTGTTAAGAGAGGGCAAGCAGTAATATGTTGTATATTTGTCTTGACTCTCAGAGGAGCTGAACTTTCAAACCAGACTGCTCGAAGGAGAAGAGAGGAGAATGATGTTTAACTAAGTGAAGAGGGAGGACAAGATCAGGAGAGAGGAGAAAGAGAAGACAAATCACCAAGAATGAGAGAAAGGAAAGTGATATTAATTTAAGAAAGAGAGATGAAAGACAAGGACAAATGAAGATGAAACTGGTGTGTGTGTGTGTGTGTGTGTGTGTGTGTGTGTGTGTGTGTGTGTGTGTGTGTGTGTGTGTGTGTGTCTGCATGCGTGTATGTGTGTGTTTAACTGTGCGTGTATTTATTTATATACAACAAAGTGTGAATGTCCATGTTCGTTTTCCTTTGCAACTGTGTGTGGTTTTTATGTGTGTTCTGTGTGTTTTTATGTGTGCGAATATGTGTGTCTGTAAAAAGCAGCATCCTTGCTTCTGCTGCTTGGCTTCCTCCACTGTCTGCCAGCCAGCACAAATAAATAATGCAAAGGAATAAGGGGCTCTGTCTGTGTGTGTGTGTGTGTGTGTGTGTGTGTGTGTGTGTGTGTGTGTGTGTGTGTGTGTGTGTCTGCATGCGTGTGTGTGTGTGTTTAACAATGCGTGTATTTATTTATGTACAACAAAGTGTGAATGTCCATGTGCGTTTTCCTTTGCAACTGTGTGTGGTTTGTATGTGTTTAAAAATGTGTGTGTGAGCCAAGGCCATGATGGATCTTGCCTTCCCCTTCAGCAGTACGAGAGGAGGACAGACAGAGACAGAGGGAGATCCACTCCTCCTTAATCTTTCTCCCTTTTTTATTCCGTCTCTTTCACCCCTTCCACCTACATTCTCTCGCTTTTTCTCCAGTGAGGAGAAGAGAGGGAGAAAGGGGAAAAGAGGAGAGTGGGAAAAAAGAAAAGGAGAGAAAAGAAAAAGAGAGGAAAAATGAAGTAGAGGAAAAGGGAGAAATAGAGACAACTAGGGAGAAGAAGGAGGAAAATGTAGGAGAGAGGAGAAGATAAGAGCAGAAAAGAGGAGAAAAGATAATAGAGGAGAGGAAAAGGGAGGAGAAGGAAGGAAAAAAGGAGGAAAGGGCTGCAAGGTAGGAAGGAGGGAGGTAGGGGACAAGAAAAAAAATAAGGAGACGAGAGGCCAAGGAAAGGAAAAGAGGAGAGGAGATCAAATGAGGAGAATATATTAAAAAGGAGGAGAAGAAGGAAATAAGTAGAAGTAGAAGAGAGGAGAAGAAAAAGATAAAAAAGGAGGAGAGGACAGAAGAAGGGATTAAAAAAAGAGGTGATAAGAGTGAGGAGAGGGTAGAAAAAAGGAAGAGAAGGAAAGAGATAAAGAAGAGAAGAAATTAGGAGACAAGGAGCTAAAGAAAAAAAGATGATAAGGGAAAAGCGAAAAGAGAGGAAAAAGAAAAAGAGTAGTAGAGATAAAATGAGTAGAGAGGTGAGCAAAGGCAAAAGGAGAAAAGGAGGAGAGGATCTGAGAGGATCTCCGTATATCAGTTTTATTGCTGTGTGTTTGTACAGGAATGACTGCAGCTAATTAATGTGTAGGAAACACTATTACAAGCTCCTGCAGTTTTATGTTCTGCCTGGTCTCTCTCTCTCTCCAGCTCATCTCCATCCTGCTCTTCTTCTCATCCACCGCCCGCGTCCTCTTTTAACTCTTTTTGTGACAGACAGTTGGGCGTCACCCAGCCTCAGTGATGGATGAGAGACAGACAGATGGAAAAGGAGCATTGTAAAAAGATGAGACATTCAGGTATACAGGGGGAGCGTCAGACAGGTAGAGGGGCAAACGAGCATTCACTGTTTCCAGGTAAATACGCAAAATATGAAATACAAATGAGGTGCATTTCCCTCAGCTTTCACAGTCAAATAATGAAGGGTCCTTCAAGATATTATTAGATTTGAGTCATCTGTTTGTCTTCTCCAGAGTCAGTCGATGTCAGTTATATTTCATGCAAAGACAAAAACAAAGAAATGCATTATGCTGTGTTATAACAGAGCAACTAATGAAGACTTATGTATGTTCGGGACAGTCTTTTGTGGCTGGTTTTGGTGGACAAAGACTGTTGTGCAATAAGCCTGGAGCAGCCATCAAAACTCTGTCAACAGTTACTCAAAAAGTACATTGCTTTTTCCATTCATCACACAATTTATTTATTTGCTGGAAAGATTTTTCGCATCGATCAACTTTAATAACTTGGTTCTGAGGAACTTGTCATTGAATGTTGCCATTTCCACTCAGCTTTCCAAATTTGAGATAAATCATAATCAATTCCTGCAGAAGGGGGGGAATAATACAGTAGATTTCCAACAGATAAGACATAAAAATCCCCTTTAGCGTGCAATTAAATCATATTTCATCACCATCATCCATTGCATTTAGCTGCTTGTGGCAATTTTAGTGCATTGCTCATCAGGTATTTACACCTTTTTATTCTGCTGCAACAAGATGAAAACACCTCATTATTTGCTAAAAATGCTAAAAATGCTGTAGTGAGGTTCTCTTAATTTACTCTTTCTACAATGATCTGCACACCAGAAATACCTGCTGCTCTCTTTTGTGCAGTTTCTGTATGTCTGAAAAAGCTGGATCATTCAGTTTGGGAATCCTAAAACTCAAATGAATAACTTTGTCTCCAAACCATGATTCAGCAACAATCACATTATTTATTATCTGTCTAGAGCCTGCACTGCCTCATTTCCCAAAATTTGACAGGCTGTCATGATGCAAACATCACACTCATTTGCATTTCAATAACTTAAGTTAAAAAAAAAAAAAAAAAAAAAAAGTTCCGTCATCAGTTTGGTTTGCATCACAAGCCATGCAATCATGCAGTGCGGAGTGATCGATGACTTCTCACTGAGCTGAACAGATGAGATTCAGCTGCTCAGATAAAGCCCCATAGAAACTCTAGCTCAACATTACTTTGGGAGCAGGGAAACACACACACACACACACACACACACACACACACACACACACACACACAGCACTACACAAGCAGAACATGATAAAACAAACACAAGTAGTCTCTCTCACACAGTCAAACACATAGACACAGCTTTACACAAACACACACACACACACACACACACACACACACACACAGTGCGTCTCACTATCTTTGTGGGGACCCGTCACTGACATAATGCATTCCCTAGCCCCTTACCCTAACCTTAACCATCACAACTAAATGCATAAACTTAACCCTCAACCCATAAACTAATTATATCCCTAATCCTAAAACCAAGTCTTAACCCTCAAACAGCCCTTTAAAGTCGTGGGGTCCAGCATTTTGTCCCCACAAAGCTGTCCGGACCCCACAAGTATACTGTATTCCCAGTTTTTGGACCCCACAAATGTAGTTAAACAAGAACACACACACACACACACACACACACACACACTTTTTCCTCTGGCCAGTCAGTCAGTAGGTCAGTATGCTATGGGCTGTATGCATGCAGCGCTCTCATTAAGTCCAATCTAGATCTGGACTGATGACATGAGCAGGGGCTGTGGCCACATCACAGCACAGGGACGGGCTCTAATGATTGGCTGCTTAGAAAGGTCCACAGGACTCAGGGAGAAGTAAGTGTGTGTGTGTGTGTGTGTGTGTGTGTGTGTGTGTGTGTGTGTGTGTATTTATGACACACACAAAGTATGAATGCCCATGTGTGTTTTCCTTTGCAACTGTGTGTGGTTTTTATGTGTGTTTTTATCTCCCAGTGCATTCATGGGAGCAATGTGTTCAAGAATTCCTGTCTATGACCTCCACTACTACTACTATTAATAATAAAACTATGACTACAGTATTACTATAAGTTTTAATAGGATGTATGACAACTACTGCTAATGCTCCTACTAATAGTGCTGCTGTTACAACCATTAGACACAGTTATTTACTTCTATCAAAACTAATACTGATCCAACTCAGGTTCCAAATTTGTCTAATGTCAAGCTCTATAAATAAAATCTGCCACTACTACAAATGTTGTAGTTAGGTTATAGTATAATAGTAAAATGAACAGTAACATATTCATAATAATGTTATTATTAAACAATATACTGAGACTTTAAGGACAGGGAAATTTAAGAGCTTAACATGATTTCTACTGTTCCCAACACTGTTGCCAGTGTTGTAATGTAACAAAGTACAAATACTTCGCTACTGTACTTATTTGTCCAGTAAGTGATTTTTTTTTTTTGGTACTGACAGGTTCAGATTGTTACTAAAAGTGTCTGGACGTGACCATTTGTCTGAAGACAGCGGTATGGAGAATTGGCGTTCAGGTAGTCTGTTGTTACGGAGTAGGCTACAGAAATGATCTATCTTTTCTATCTAAAAGATTTTCAATGTAATGGCTCAATATTTAAATGATTTCGACAATGTGGATGAGGTGGTTATAATTGGTTGGCCGCTCGCTACTCCGTAACAACAGACTACCTGAACGCCTTTTTCTCATCTCGCGTTTCACTATCCATACCGCTGTCTTCGGACAAAAAGTCACGTCCTGAGATCAATAATGTTGTCAGACACTTTCAGTAACAATCTGAGCCTGTCAGTAGCCAAAAAAATCACTTTTATTGGACAAAAAGCAAGGTTCTACAATTGCCCCATTAGGTGACATTGCGGCTCGGTTCGCACCTGCCCATCATTGTGATCTCGCTCAATACTGGACCAAATTCAAAGATTTTTGGTCACATCAATCTATTAGACACAAATGCATGGGGAAATGGGGCCCAGGTTCAAGGAAACGGTAGTTACCCTTTCAGTAGAATTTTCACGTATCTGTACTTTACTTCGTTGTTTATATTTCCGGAAACTTGTACTTCTACTCCACTACATTTCCCCTAAGAATCTTAGTTACTCGTTACTACAAAAGAAAATCAGAACAAATTTGTTACACTGGAAAAAAGCAGGTTTGGTGAATCATTGCTCCTAAATTGCCAAGATCATGCACCCTCCATTCCAGTTGGTGACCTAATGCCCGTTTGTCGCCAAGCAGCAAACCAAAAAACATAGACCAAAACTAAAGAAGAAGAGGAGGAAGCATAATGGCTAATAGTGTCATGGAAGCACCTAGTGCAGGCTCTGCCGCCATGGTAACAGACGATGACCACCCCGACCGCAGTGGTGATGAAGATAACGTTACACACCTTTGGCCATAAAGTTTTTTTTTTTTTTTTTTTTTACACTTTTACTTCTAATACTTATGTACATTTAATATCAGAAAATTACTTTTGATACTTAAGTACAGTAAATATCAGATACTTTAAGACTTTTACTCAAGTAATAATTCTAAAAGGTGACTTTAACTTCTACCAAAGTCATTTTCTGGTAAGATACTTGTACTTTTACTTAAGTATTGCTTTCAAGTACTTTATACAAGACTGACTGTTGCTATTTCTATCACTTTTCCTTGTACTAGTAGAGGTACTTCTGCTACCACTTTTTTTTACTTCCACAAGAAGTACTACTGCTGTTTTTGCTAGTAGTACCACAACTCTTCCCGCCACAAATACCAATACTATGCTCGCAAACGCTACCACTACTTGCATTGTATGCTATTGTTGCTTCTGGTGCCAATGCTACCAATAAGAACTACTGTAACGCTGCAGCTACATTTCTGCGACCCCTACGACTACCACTAGCACAAATTATACAGTAATTATACTTTCATGCAGCATTAGTGAGCCATAGAGACCAACAAACTGGACAGGGTATTCAAACCTGGACTCTTCCAGAAACAATCCTCGCCTGCTTCTGTAAACTATAGCTTCTGCGAGCTTTGAATCTGCTTGTTTGTCTGCTGTATGAGGCCACTTGCCTCTCTGTCTTATTTTTGGTAATGAGTCTAATCTCGGACCATCTGCAGACCGGTGATAGATTAGCAGTCGGCTTCAACCTGAGCCGAACACAACAGAAACCACAGATGATTAAATCTGACATTTCAAACCAGGAAACACACACTTATAGATGTTCACATTGACACCAAAGCAGAAACAAACATTCATGTAAACAGACACAAATACACATAGATGTAGAGTATTGACACAACTAAACACACATATACAGGGAAAGAAACGCACACATAAACAGAGACATACACACAAATGAATTTAAAAAAAAAAAAAAAAAAAAAACGCTTTGAAAGTGCAGATAAACATGCACTGACACACATACAGTGCACACATTGACACAGGTGCACACCAAGGCCAGCGTCCCCCCCCACACACACACACAATAGGCCTTGTTATTATGGTGTTGCTGAGCCAGTTTTCTTGAAGCACAGTGACAAAGTGCTTTTAAAGGCCAGTTGATATCACACACTACCGTTAGACTCACTGGTTATCTTAAAAAACAATCAGCATTGTTCATGTGTGACTTTCAAAGGGATGAGAGCACTGATTGAAAGAGAGGCTGCTCGGTTGTTCACTTTTCATCCTGCTGTTATTATTAGACTGCTAAACTCTGGAGGGCCTTCTCTACGGTGATTATGGGTGCAATAGTGGTGTGATAGTAATCAGCACCCAATAAGGTGCAAAGGACCCATAAGGGCAGCACGAGTCCAGCTCAACATACCGAATGTACAATGAAGTAGCGACATTTTTCACATTTCTTGTGACCAACTTAGTGTAAGTGTGAGTAACTCAGTTTTTCAAAAAATTTGATCAAATCATAGCAACTATTAACTAAAACAGGCAACATAAATCAATTGAACATGAGCTAGTATACCATAGTTTTGTGTTTATTGCCAAAAGACCATAAATGACTCAAAAAAGAGTGTTAACCCAAAGCTGCATAATTATAACACTAAACTGTAATAATGAGATCAAGTGAAATTAAACGTGAAACCCAATTTATGACATTTCTGATTAAACATTCCTGATGAAAGTTCTGAAATCAGGGGTCAATAACATGAACATTTTTAGATTACCTTTTCAAAAATATCAAAGTGGAAAAAATTCACCATATTACAACCCCTGCTGAATATGCAGCTAATGACATGACAGCTCACAGTTTGTGGTTGTCATAGTAATGCAACATGCTTTCCGGCATGTGAGTTTTCTATGAGCACAGAAGTCAGAATAGCAACTGTCAGAGCAGTGATGAAAAGATGTGTCACTGTAAACAGAGCTTTAAGAAACACAGATATTTCTCAGCCCTAAATACGCTCTGAGACAACTTAACCTGAGACAACCAAAAGAAGTGAAATCAGGCTAAAAGGTGAAAAGAACTTGGCCTATGGCTTTTTGTGAATAAGGGAAACTAGCTGTCCCACAACAGAACACCTCATTTTTTAGAGAAAAGCTGTCAGATGCAGAAATGATGCCCGGTAAACTCAGAAAACATCTGGAGACAGCAAGGACATAAAATACTCCAAGAGGTACTGTAAATACAAAACAAAACAATGCATGTTGTCATGTGTGCATGTTTTTTTGTCCTTGAAAACCTAAACTCTAAGCTTATTTTACTCAGCCAAACAGAAAGCTTCCTTTCTATTCAATGTTTTAATGACCAGTATAAGAAATTAGATAACAGGAAATAAATAATTTTAAGACAAGTTAGTTGATTTCCTATGCAGAAAATACTGTAAGGATTTGGACATTAAAGGACAAGAGGATAAAGCCATGACTGTACTGACTGAACTGTGAAGGACTACATACACCCTCTAGCATTGTGACAGATTCTGGTGAATAAGGTTTATAATAGTCACTCTGCACTGTCAAAAAGTAATACAGAAGCAGAACCAGCAACAATGTACAGTGAGTCAGACCTCATACCAGAGCCTCAAATGGGTAACATTTGACTTGACAGACTGAAAAGGACAGTAAAAGAAAGACATAAAGACATAAGAGAAAAAAACTCTGAGGTAAAGATGACAGCAATCATACGGAGTGAAAGAAGCAATTGAAAGAAAGCAGACAAGACAGGAAAGGGAAGGAAAAGAAGGCAGGGTAAGGCAAGGCAGCTTTATTTGTATAGCACATTTCAGCAACAAGGCAATTCAAAGTGCTTTACATAAAAACGATAAAAAACGAGAATAAGAGTTACAGTGCAGTATAAGAAATTAAACATTAAAGAGCAGTTGAAAACAGTTAAACATTTTTAAACATTACATGTCATTTAGCTGACGCTTTTATCCAAAGCGACTTACAATTAAGTGCGTTCAACCTTGAAGGTGCAAACTCCAGACAACAAGTAGTAAGTGAAAGTACATAAGCTTTAAATAGGTAATACTACAAAGAGCCATATGAAAGTGCAGCATCAAGAACTATATATATATAATTTTTATTTAAAAAAAAAAAAAAACATTTCCCCTTCTTTATCCGAGGTGTAGTCGGAAGAGATGTGTTTTTAGCCTTCGGCGGAAGATGCACAGGTTTTCGGCCATCCTGATGTCAATAGGGAGCTCATTCCAGGGATTTCGGGATTTCTTTGAGTGATTAGTTCTCCCTCGCTGTGAGGGGGCAACAAGCAGGTTGGCTGATGCAGAGCGGAGTGGGCGGGTTGGGGTATAGGGTTTGGGTTAAGGTTGTAAAACATTAAAACATTTTGTCATCATATCCATTATTGGTCCCTCTGGGACATGTGGTTTACTCTGCTTGACACCTATCTTGGCGTGGAAAAGTACTTTTATTTTAAAATATAGTCATCACTATAAGTCTTAGTTTCTTTCTTTGGAAAAACTTCGGAAAAACCCTTTTGGTTGAAATTCACACTTTTTGAAATTAGATTTTGATTAGTGATCTCATGTCAACCAGTTGAAATTCACACTTTGTTGTAATTCGTGATCTTATTTCAACCTTAAACCCTTTACTGTTCGTTAAAGGCTGGTTCTTAGTAAAACCCACACAATAAAATCTAGAGTAATGATGACCAAAAAAAAAAAAGAAATCATCATATCCACTATCGGTCCCTGTGTGTCCTCGACTCGACTCGACACACTGTGCGTCCGTTTTCCATTGCAGATTTTAGTACCGCCTCAGCGTGGCTGGTCGTTATGCCGTATCGATACACACACCAACGCACAAGTATAAACATCAGGCCACCTGAGTTTGTTTTACAGTTCTGTGGAGGCTCCACGCAGAGCTTTCGCCGTAGCCTGTGTAGCCTATGTAAAAGTGGCCTGATGTTTATACTTGTGCGCTGGTGTGTGGGTGGAGCCGGCCATGTGTGTGTGTAGTTAGGCTACGGCGAAAGCTCTGCCGGAGCCTCCACAGAACTGTAAACAAGCGGCGCCACAGTAAACTACTGTGACCTAACGCAACACACACACACAGAACGTCGAAGATGTGTGTTGCCAGAAGACACATTTTGTTTCAAATTAAGCTGGAGGCAGCAAAAAAAAACAGCTGACTAAACTGTTTAAAAATAGCGGGTTTGTTCAGGACACCCCCGTCTGTCGCTTTCACGTCACCTTTTTGGCTCGCCTCACCTCGCTTGGAACCTCGACTGAGGACGTACTAAAAAAAGTACCTGTTAGCAGGTACCAGGTATTTTTTTCGTAATGGAAAACCAAAAAAGGTGAGTAGAGTCGAGGCGAGTCGAGCTGGTACCATGTAATGGAAAAGCGCCATTACTCTGTTTGCCACCCATTCTGGCGTGGAAATAGTACTTTTATTTTAAAATATAGTTGTCACTATAAGTCTTAGTTTCTATATTTAGAAAGGAAAAACTTCGCAAAACCCTTTTGGTTGAATTCACACTTTTTGTAATTGGTGATCTCATCTCAACCTGAAACCCTATTGATTTGAAATTCACACTTTGTTGTAATTAGTGATCTTATTTAATTTCAACCTTAAACCCTTTACTATTCGTAAAAGCCTAGTTTCTTAGTAAAACCCACACAATGAAATCTGGAATAATGATGATAAAAAATGTAGTCGGACAGTAACCATAAAAGTAAAATAATACACAATACCATTACAAAACCCCACATGTACAAAAACACTACATTTGCTGTCTTCGTCTGCACAACAATTTTGTTGACTTTTAAATTTTGGTCAGGAAAAAAGAAAAGAAAAGAAAGGAAAGGAAGGGGATGTGAGGAGGCGAGAGGGTAGGAAAAAGGGGGAGTAGAGAGGCAAAGAAAGGAATAAAAAGAAAAGTATTTTCTTCTTCCTCTGAGCATCATGGCTACCTGGCTCTAACAGTGCGTCATGGCAGATGTCGACTCAGAGAGAGAGGAGGCTAATTTTAGCAGCCACATCACAGCACAGGGACGGGCTCTAATGATTGGCTGCTTAGAAAGGTCCACAGGACTCAGGGAGAAGTAAGTGAGTGAGTGAGTGTGTGTGTGTGTGTGTGTGTGTGTGTGTGTGTGTGTGTGTGTGTGTGTGTGTGTGTGTGTGTGTGTGTGTGTGTGTGTGTGTGTGTGTGTGTGTGTGTGTGTGTGTGTGTGTGTGTTGAGTGGGTGATTAAGAGTGTGAAAAAGACCGAGAAGGAGAGAAAGGGGTTGATGAGAGAGAGGAGAGCAGTGACTCAGTGATTTCAGCAAGAAACACAATCTCTCCAACATGCACCAAGACAAGAATCTGGTACTGCAATACCAAAAGAATATAGTGAATGTAACCAATTATATAAGAATTTAACCAAGGACAATACATTACAAATGCACATGTAGCCTGTCTGGTGTGATGCATCATCTTGCTAAAAAAAAAAAAAAAAAGAAAAAAAGAAATTCAACTGGCTAGCATATTTTCCTGATGTTGTTCCAGGAGAAACCTTTTATTCTGGATTTTCTATTTCATCTCATTTTTGTGGACGAACAGTGGACGAAGTGGTCTGAGAAAAAAAACACAATGGAAAAGTAAAGACAGAAAAGGAAGAAAGGTACCTTCACAGTAAGATAGGCTATCTAGAAGACAAATATGCACTGAGAAACTGTCCCGTATCAGCCAAGAAACTGCCCAGAAGTATAATCAAGACTGGATTAGCACACAGCCCAGGTGTTCTTACAGTAAATATCCATGACATTGTTCATAACATGCTACTCTCGATCTTGATGCATTGCAACACTGGTTCAACATTTCAACAGCTTATGAGATCATGAAAACAACTGTTCAAAACACCTGCTGGAGTATCTTTTTCCAGGACAAATGCTTTGCATTTCAGGCAAAGATTAGATTTGAATAAAATAATGAACTGCATAGTTCGCATGAGAAGATATGAGCACTAAATATCCAAGGGGTTGCTCAAACTTAAATCAAAGATCTCCAAAAGCATAAAATAAAACAAAAACAATACTTCTGTTCTTAAAAAGTATGGGAGGAGGATTCTTGGATAAACCCAAAGCACTGAATGAATAACTACAAACCTTGATAAACACATGCAGAATTATGTCAAAAATCTAGTTTACACATCCAGTATATCAAAAATATCACATTTGCATCACAACCTTTTCATGATACAATTGGTTGCATTTATGCAAACTCTTTGCCAACCCACCTGTGATTTACACAGCTGAGCCCTGAGGTACAATTCAAAAGTATTTGTTTCTCTTTTCACCATCTATGGAGTCAGACATAGTTCAGAAGGTGGCTTATTCTTTGTGTGGTGCTGCAGAACAGGCCTCATGCAGGGCAAAGAGAGCACAAGACCGAAGAAACCTTTCAGTGCGCTTGCTACACGGCTGCTTGAGCTCAGGACGGATGAGAGGGAAAGGAGACGTAAAAGCAACAGTGAAGGGAGTCACCGTTATTATGCAGAAACATTATCTCTCGCTAAACTGAATCACGCGCATCAACAGCCTTTACCAACTTGACACTTGTCTTCTCTATATCACATAAAGGATTTGATAGGAATGTGAAAAGGATTTCCTCTTGCTCTTTCTATGGTCCCCTCACCCGTCTTAGATCTGAAATGTCACATCCGTAGCTATTAGCCCAACTTCGTACTGCTGAGCTCTGAAAAGCCACTCAGCCTACAATTTGTGCCCCTCATTAGCGTGAGACGAGACAGTGAACAAGTACTTTTGAGACTCAGCTCCTCATCACAAGCCCCTGGCCTGAACGATGCGTGGAGCCACGGCGCTCCCCTCCATGCCAAGGGCAGGCTGATTGCCAAGGCTTCACTCAAAGGTCATGCAATTAGGCTTTGTTCCCGCTTCAATAAGGATTTGACTGACTGCGATCCGCCGTTTGAACAGATGTGATTTTTGGCCTCTAGCAAGCTAAAACTCTGCCCTCCTTTCATGTTCACAATCACGTATTCAAAGAAATTAGTCTGAGAAAGAGGAATCATGAAGAAAAAATAAAGGCAGAGTTGATCATCTGTGCAGCTTGTCCACAAATTTAAATCAATATTCAAGACTGCAGTAGCAGCTTAGAGGTTAAATAAGCCAGAGGCTTCTTTGACTGGAGTCTGGTTAGGGAAAAGCTCTTCTTCCCAAATGTCCTTTGGCAAGGCATTTAACCTCCAAACTGCTTCACTGGAGCTAATAAATGGCCATATGTCAAAGACAGTAAATGTACTGGGCACCTCGCTCGTTGTAAATCACGTAACAACAGCATGAATGTTAAGCAAAACATTGCTGATAGAGAGTATATAAAGTCATCAATTATAAGAAGTTATGAAAGGCAAAACAGAAAAAAGAAAACACCCACATTCTATTTCAATATAAAAATTCAAGCTTTTTACACAACAAGTGGCTTAAACAAGCCATGTAGCCCACAAACCGTGGGGGCTTCTCAGTGGAGCTAGTGGATCTGCTCAGTGGAGGCTGTGCTTGTACTCTGCAGCTGGCAGGTGTTAATGTGTGTGTAAAATCATGAATATGAAGCGAGATGTTTCTGAGAGGGGAAAAGAGAGATACAGCAAACATGCTCAGAAAACCTTCCCATAATAAACAAAGGTTAAAAAAAATGGGTCACTGA
This sequence comes from Sander lucioperca, assembly GCF_008315115.2. Lineage (NCBI taxonomy): Eukaryota > Metazoa > Chordata > Actinopteri > Perciformes > Percidae > Sander > Sander lucioperca. The sequence goes on from NC_050185.1 coordinate 34,696,826, forward strand.
CAAGAAAAAGTGAAGGAGACTTAAGAGGAGGGAGCAATATGCCAATTTCCCCCCATGGAGTCCGATGCAAATATCATTCTTCGTATGGCGGGCTCAGGCAGACGATCTGGTTAAATGGCAAGCAATGGCTGGGGGGGGGGAAGATGTGACCTACTTTTGGAGATGTGTGGCTGAAAAACAACCGAAACAACTACATGATTAATGCTGCTTTGCATGTCTGCCTCTACTGCAACTTGAGTCTGTGCTCACGCTTTTTTAGCAGCAGAATTTACTAATAGGGAATAACAAAGTTGATTAAAATAGAAGACAACGTGTAGCTGCCTGCTCTGAAGCTCAGCATGTTTACCTGAAGTGCAACTTTCAGAAACAAACATCACTAACAGACCCAAACATAGCAGATCAAAAGTCTAAGTAGCTTTGGACAGCTCTGTTGCTTGTTTTACTCTACATGAAGTGCCAGATGGGTGGTATCTGTCACACGGAACAATGTTCTGTCAGTTAGTTTTTATATACTTTTCTAAATTGCTCTGATTCACTAAACTCCACCCATCTGGTAACTGTGTGCAAGCCAAAATAAACCCTATGACTTGTGAATAGGAGTTGGTCTGCAGAGTCTTATAATAACACAGCAACTTCTCAGCTGGCCTCATATTAACGCCCACTCTAACGCTAAGAGGTTCTGAGTCATTTTAAGTAACAACCACTCATCAAAAAGATCTTTTTTTTTTTTTTTTTTTTTCAAAAAAGGAAAAACCCACTGCCAGATACTCTTGCAGTAATATATCATCAATCTGTGATGTTCAGTGTGTTCCAGGAGTCATTTTATTTTCAACTGCGGTACTTCACTTCTTTTATCCCTCAATCTGTTTTATCTGCTGGTACAGTACTACAGTAAGTGATTCAGTCCATTCACAAGAATGACTTTGCACACTGTAACACCCTGTATTTAATATGTAAGAGAGACAAAACATGTCTTGTGAACAGATTGCATGCTGGTCCATTGATACTTTTCTTTGTTTCACTGTTGAATGTCAGTGCAGCATGAGAGGTCTAGAAAGAAGCCCTCACTCTTTGATTCCGTCGGACTGACATCAAAACCTGACGTTTTGATAAACAGATTGCTGATTTTTTTTTTGCAGAATAGTCAATTCTCCATAGTAATAAAAAGAATGAGATACACTGTTTTTCAAGTTTTGGAGGCAAAAAGCCATACATAGCCACTTGTAAGTGAAAAATACTGTAGTGTGGTAGAAACATATTAAAAGTTTCTGTCTTTGATTTAGTATACAAATTATAATTCCGTGTCATTTGCATGGTAGAGTGTTGTTATACATTAAGATTGTCAGTAATATCTAGTCTAGCTGAACTAAGAATATTGCGTTTGAATGACGTTGGTTCTAGTCACTAGCCACTTACAGTACAGATCCATTTCTGCGACACGACTGAAGCGTGGTTAGGGCTGAACGATTAATTGCATTTGCGATAATATTGCGATATGTTAAAATGCGATTTCCTAATCGCAAAGGCTGCGATTTGATCACATGACACGCGAGAGCAAATCAGTCTGCACTCCTCAGAGAAAGCATCAACTTAGCACGCTAACGCTACATCGTACCTTGAGCAGATTTCTGTCATTCAAACAACTCTGAGTTGTAGTTTAAAACTTTTACAGCCATTTTAATAAAATGAAGGGTTTTATTCGGGCTCGAGTCCATACATGCAGTTAATGAATACAGGCACACAGAACTCAAAGCTCGGTAGGCAACGATTAGCTCTGATTAGCGGTTAGCTCCGGTTAGCGGTTAGCTAGCTCCGTTGTAAAGATATGAGTGGAGGAGCTGCCACTGAGAGGGGTAACAACCAGACTGATAAATGACGTTCGGGGAGCTTTCACAGCAGCGTGGCCGCGGGGTTTCAACAGTTTTATTAGTACAGTTAATCCCACGGCAAGAACACCAGCAGCATGCTAACGTAACGATAGCCTCTCTGAGCAAGTGCACACACGGCAGCACGCAACTTCACGAGGGGGAGGGGCTGGAGGCAGCTCCTCTCTGTGCACTATAAAAAAAAATACACTGTTGTGTGTGTGTGTGTGTGTGTGTGTGTGTGTGTGTGTGTGTGTGTGTGTGTGTGTGTGTGTGTGTGTATGTATATATATATACACACTATATTTTTACTTATTTAACTGTCTAGTGTGTAATTGTGTGTTGTTCATACTATAAAATGATTTATTGTTTGTCTTTGTTGAATAATACAGAAGACAAAGAGCTTAAAAAAATAATCGAATATCGAATCGCAATCACAATATTTGGGAAAAAAATCGCAATTAGATTACTTTCAAAAATCGTTCAGCCCTAAGCGTGGTGTTGCAACATCATACAGCCATGGTTGATGCTCCACGCCCTTGACCGGCAGCTGATTGGACAAACGTGTCACGTGGGTCAGGCTACTCCCGAATTTCAAAATGACCATCATGGCGGCTCGTTGAGAATACGATCTCGTATTTTACGAAAATAGTTCACCGAAACGTGTTTCTGAAAACATTTTAAATGAGAAATAGGTCATACAGTTGGTGAATCTGTCTTCATTTCAGATCGACAAAGGTCAGTTTGAAAGATTTTCGTCTACTTCTATTGGATAGTTGTGTTGCGTTCATGGATTCATTTGCATAAAGATGGGCATCGGCCAGCTTTTTTATTTGAGGCACAGCATTTTTTCAAATGCAGCGCCGCCTTCCCAGGATGCTTTGCGGGCGCGTTAAAGTCGCTTGACATCACCCATAGGAATAAAGTGGAGCACGGAGCGACAGAAGCGCCGCACGGCCACGTGGATCCACACCGTTAGACTCCAACAACAAATAGTGCAAGATCAACACTTAATCAATTAAGTAAGTAAGTAAAGAGAACCCAACTGATATGGGGTGTTCTCCACCATCCATCCTGGCTGCTCATCTGCTCACTGGGCTTGGCACATGGAGTAAGAGAGAAACTGTTACACCAACTCTGTGCATTCTTGTAGCTGTTTGCATCTGGTTGCCATAGAGTTTCACAGCTGTTTCTACCAGACCCTAATGAGCTACAACAGCTGCTAGCCTGCTAGGACACACACGCACACATGCACACACGCACACTTGTAGCTGTACACATGATAACTTAACCATTAATACATGTGGAAGTCCAACAATACTCCAGAGGATTAGAACTCGTTATGTCTCGTAAGGATGTTGGCATGTTGATGACTTTACACAATAAAGGCCACTGCCTCTTTGATAGTGATCAACCTATAACATCTGCACATCTGGATGCATATACCTACAGCTCCCTTGGAACGATGACTCTAATGTTTAAAAACACCTGAAAATGATTCACAGAGCTCGTCAATACCCCGAGGAAATTTTCCGATGTCCTAATTTGATTGCGATATTACCTTGACAACTGCAAACAATAAAGAAGAAAAAAATCAGGGGCTATTCAGCAATTGGTTGCTGTTCTAAACTTCAGCACTGAATTCAGTGCTTGCAAAACACTCCATGGCTTTTCAAAGGCTTACTTTCTGTACTGTAACTACTGCTCTTTCTTCAGATTACTTAGAACTACTGATGATTACTTACCATTACTGATATCCACTGGCATTTTTCACCATGTAACCCATTTGCACTGATTTTTGTGAAATCTGCTGTTGTTTGAGTTTTCAACTTCTTATTTTCACCACACAATGTGACACAATTTCTTCTATTAGTATGAAAAAATGATAATTACAAATGAACACAGAGAAACTTCCCATCTTGGCAAGTTAGGTACAACTATCCTTAAATATCTTGTTATTAAAGATGTTAACATGAAATACTATGCCCATAAAAAACTTATCTAACTGGCTGAAAGGTGTCTATTAAAATCATATAGCAGGACATATCAAACATGGTATTAATATTTAACATATATTAACCTGCATCTTACCATAAGAGTCCCGCTTGACTGAGCCAAAAGCTGTATGAACACTACATGTGCATTACAGATACATGTACATCCCACTGAATACCAACACAACATGCATATTCAGTTTTTATAAATTCATAATCTTTAAAGGGTTCTGGTTTTCCGTTTACAGGCCTTGAAAAAGTGGTGCAGCTACCACCTCTCCTTCACACAGTAAACACATTCTTACTGTATGTATGCACATGTAACCATGATGATATAGAGAGTTTCACATCTGCTCAGCTATTATCTTTTTGGCCACCCCCTACAAGACCACTTCCTTCCTCCCATGGTGCACTGTTCAACAGCCTCTTCTAGGCTGTGGTAACAGTAAAGTCAGCTCAGGTAATATTGAGCTCAGTCTATTAGCCTTTAGCACACCACTGAAATGTGCAGGAAAGCAACATGCCTTAAACTACTGTAGTAACTAGTTTGATTTGATGAAGGGGGTGTAGAAAGCACAACGGGGCCAGTTTATTGCTGTTATTTTCAAAAGATCGTCATCTGTATTCATTTTCTGCAGCTCTGCTGTCACTATCCGGTGAGGAATGGAAAAAAAAAACCATCAAGACACATCATAAACAAACACTTAACGCTATAACTACTTACATCACCGTAAAGATTACCTAATGACAACTGATTTTCTGACTAAAAAAATTGATTAAAAAAAAGACAAAACAAGGAATTTGAATACAGACGTTTCTCTGTCCGAGTATGGGATACAAAGTTTCAATACCACAAGCCTGGAAGAAACCCCCAGAGTGCAAAGTGCGTGTGTATTCATGTTTCCGTCTCGAAATAGTGGATAGCACCCTCTGACAAATGTGTGAGTGTGTGTCCTCTGCCTATGTTGCAGTGTTTTGACAAGTGTCACATAATCCCCTGGGGGAGAGCAGGGGGATTTCTCTGAAGAAGGGGAGCTCTGCTTTTGTCAGAAGGGATAAGGCAGAGAGCTGCTTAAGAAAGAGTCCTCACTCTGACTGGTGACTCAGTACCACTGCAGCTACATTACATTACAGTGCTTTTTATTACTGCTATAACAAATATAACTGGTTGAAGGAGTTTCTGGACTTGCTTTCTATGGAGAATGCAGCTTCAAACCTTGCAGACTATGATTATGGTGTAGGCGCCCCTTGGACTCTTATTAGAGAATATATGGACAATAGAGCAACAACTTGACTGTGTAGCGTTTGTTACATGACATTACATATGAGTATTTCTGTATATATATCTGTACCACCCCAATCTTCAATGTGAATGTTATATGTATGTCTTTAAGGTATCTTGTGAATTATGTTGTTGTCATTGTCTTGTTTTCTTTGTCTTTTTTGTTTCTGAAAATGTTAAAAAAAAAAAAAAAAAATCAAACAGTGCTTTTTATTTTATTTTATTTATTTTTTGAAGACGTGGTTTTGTTATCTAAGCCAGGTGCATGAAGGCACAAATACATTTGTTTTTTGTTGTGCTCAAATGCTGCCCCTAACCATTAACCACAAGACCAAATATGTGCTGTCAGTGTGTGTACTGTGTGTCATCATGACTTCCTGTTTGTCTTCAAAATTTTCTAAATCCTCAATCGCAGCCCTCATTTAAACTGAGATAAAAACAGCTATATAAAAAAAGGAAGCATTTAAATGTGTCCTCCTTCCACCAAGTAAAGCTCTCTAAACCACTTCTAAGAAAAGTCAAAGCTGGAGTGAAAGCCTCGCAAAGGCGCAAATAGAGACAGCTCATTTTTAGAAAAGAGCTACGTTGTCATTACAAGTCGGTAGTGTTTACCATTCGCCACACCTCCCTTAACCAAGGGTGAGTAACATTCAACAAACTTGTCTGCATTGTGAGCCACTGTTAAATTTTCTTTCCAGTAGAGATGCGCTGATGAGAATGTTTCACTGCCTAAAAATATCACCCTTTTTTTTTATCTTGATTTACTTTTTGTTGATCATTTTAAAAAGCACTTAGTTTCAGTGATGTCCAGCTGCCACCATCAACAAACAACATTTATGTCCAATTCTTAAACACTTAACCAGAAACTCCACACACAGCCAATACTCCATACCAAGTTCCAATTCACATTGGCATTTGTGTTAAAAAACACAATAAGGAGACTATGCCTGTATTTCACTGAAGCCAAGTGTGTTAATGAACATAATGCATTGTACCGGAAATACTGCAAGCCAGTCCATTAGCAAAGTTTGACATAGCACTGATAAGCATCATCTGCTAACTAGCTAGGCTTTTTCAACCAATGAAACTTGTGGACTTGTATTATTGTTTATGAACTAGTTCAACACTAAAGCCACATGTAAATGTGACATTTGATGGTGGTAGTTTCTTCACTGTTCTATATTAGCCTGATTGATCTACTGCTACGATACAAAGAAAGCATCATCATCCTTTTGACTAGTCAGGTCAAAAAGGAAAACAGTCTACATCACGCTCACTCCTTCAAATAAAGCAGAGGCTACCCGCTCTTGTTTGTGTCAAGGCTGCTGCCCATTGTCTGTAAAGTAATAAAAAGAACTGGCAGGTTCGACTAATCAAATAGTGGCAGTGTTGCAGGGCTGAGGTGCAATAACTACATGACATGGGCAACACATTAATATAGACAAACAAATCAACAAGTAAGAGAGCCCCGAAGAAGTGCAAGTCGTTAGAAACTAGGAAGCAAGAACTGAATGATCCGTCAATATCTCTCCAGCAGCACAAAGAAATATGCAAACACACTTTTCATACTCGACAAGTTAAGCTTTTCTGACATCAGCTCAGATGCACAATCTTGACTTCAAAACTTTGCACTGAACCTTTGTCAAATGTCACCCACCCCTTTTCTTTGCTCAACATTTCCTGTCATTCACTGCTGCTGAAAAAGACAGAAAAATGAATGCATAACATTATATCTTTTTACGAAAGAGCAGTGTGCCCCAAAGCAAAGCAAGGAGGCAGTGTTATGAAAGGGAACATGGCCCCTGGCTCTTCAGCTGTGGCCCAGGTCAGACCAGAGAGCTACAGTAGTAATTACTGAGAGACTGATTGCTGACAGGACCTTCCAACAGCCTGTGGTTAACTGGATGGAGCTGAGGGGGAGGAAGCTTCAAATGCACGGGCATGACAGATGCTCTGCTGATGACTTGTACTTCGGGGTGGTTCGGGGGCATGGATGCCATTTTGTTCTATTCATTCCCCTTTCAAAAGTTACAAAAAAAAATATTTGTGCTCTTAAACTTTAGACAGTTTTTGACATTTTGGGGAGGAAGGATTGGGAGAAATCATAGCCAAGGCGAGAGCAAATCATCCTCTTAAAATGGTATTCATTGATTTTGTAAAAAATCTTTGTTTTAAGTGCTCCATTGAACATCTTTTGAATTTAAGAAGTGCTGTTACCTCCTCTTCTTTATTCAAAAATCTCCCCTGCTAATTTTTTAAGTAGTAGATTTAATTTGTTCCAAATGGCAGATAGTTAAAGTAAAACTCCTCAAACAGCAAGAGACGAGTTCTCCTTAAACAGATTTGAACCCACTTCACTGACAGAGTGGGAGGAATGTGTGATTGTGGCAGGCAAAGCATTGCCACAGCTGGTTCAGTGCACCATTTTCCAACTGGATTATGCCAGTTTATTCCACAGGGTGATCATTTGAGAGCCCTTGGGATCGTTCATCATGACCATATGGATGTAGCAACCTGGTATTTTAGCCAACCAATCTGTGCCATGCATGCGCCTGGTTGATTTAGCTGTGGTGGTGGAGATGGCTGTATTTACATTGGACAGAAGTGTTTGTTCCAGTTACAAACTGATATACTGCTGCAGTGGCTAGATCAGGGCTTTCAAAATCTTAAATCAAGATAGTACGCTGGTGTAAGACATGGTAGTGATGCCATAAATGGTCTCCATTCATCTAATAGCCTTGAGTAACTTAAATGAGTCTCCTTATGTATGCTTTGACAGGAAAATGATCTTGCTTTTGCACAAGTTGGGATGTGCAGGGTTTTGGACATTTGGATCAGTATGCGTCATTGGTTCGGTATGCCCTGTAAAATAAAACATGTAAAATAGTCTATTAATGTTGACTACTCGCACAAGCGGAACAGAAATTCTGGGTTTTAGTGAGGGTGAGTTTTACCCGGAAAGTTTTGGCAGCACACAAGTTCTAGCTGTAGCATGCTAGTCAATTTAGCCCGGTTAGCCGGGTTGGTCAAGCGCAATTGACAACCATTTGTTTCAAACTGTATGCCAACATTGTTCAGCTGAAGTCGGTTCTGTCTGTGGAAACACTTTGAACATTTCATTTACAACAGCATCACTTGAATGTGTCAATTAATTGAACAACTAGAAGGCAAGTCCTTCTCCCCACAGCATTCAGGCAGCCTCCCACTGCAGATTCAGACCATGCCAAAATAATAACTAATGCTATATATTGCTGCAGATATGCGACCACACTCAGTCATAGAAAATACCTAATTAAAGCATATGGTCAAAGTGCTTAAGTGCTTTTTATTCAGTTCATTGTGCCTGCTCTGTATAAACGAGCACAAGCTGCAGCCTAGTTCAGGAATTATCAACAGGTCAGAGTCTTATGATGGAGTATTACATACATAAGTGTTATTGTTTTCTTCTAACTGACAGTATGCTAGTATTTGAGTGCTTTAACTGATTAATTATGGCCAATAAGCCACTTTCGAGTGTTTATGCACTTTTATTTTCCCCGTTGTACTGAAAACATCCCGAAACGTGAACCCAAAACCGAGGTACATACCGAACAGTGAATTTTGTGTACCGTTACACCCCTAGTAGTTAAACATTGCAGCAATCAGCTCTGCACAAGAAACAACCTAGCAGCAACTCTGCCACCTGAGCATGTCCAGAAACCATACACAGTCCTGAGTTTCCCTGTCACTTTCCCCTGGGTTTACATAAGCTACTGGATCATAACAGCTGGAGATAATGCCAGTGTTCAGCAACCCCAACAACCAGACATCATTTTGGAATCTGACCATTTATGACCATTCAGCATACCCACAACAAATAACAGACAGCAAGTGAACTGGAGCAAAACTGTGAGCTTGTAATGCCCAAACAGAAGCTGTGTTTCATTAAACCCATTTCCGTGTACAGTGTATGCCTGAGTCACTGAACCAAGCTGCCACACTAACTTACCTCTGACGGTTTCTTGTGCTGGTGGCGGACCCATGTGCTGCTGGTGCCTGTGTTCTTAGATGACCTGGACCACGACATTACCTGACCTGCAGGAAGAAGAAAAAAGACAACCATGCTCAGTGTAATTAAGAATAACAAACATCACACCTTCTTTTCCACACGTCACCTCACCCACTCCCGCATTGAATATATTTTGTGCTCCAGTGATCTTAAGGCAATGTTCCACATGATAGCAATAGAACCAGCAATTCTGTCTGATCACAATGCGCTGATAACCACATTCCATTGTGATATGTTAGGAGAAAGATCTAGAAGGTGGAAATTCAATAACTCCCTTCTCCAGAACACAGCTTTTGATGCAGAGTTTAGAGCCAAACTGGCCAAGTTTATATCAATCAATACTAACTCAGTTGCGGACCCGGCGTACATTTGGCAAGCAACTAAAGGATTTATTAGAGATTTCACATCTTCTTTTGCGGTCAATTTGAAGAGAAAAAGAGAGGCAAGGATTGCGGAGTTGGAAGAACGTCATAAATCCCTGGAGCAGTCTCTAAAGACGTGTTTTTCTAAATCTACACATACTCTTATAGTCACAAGTCGAGCAGAGCTAAATGATTTGCTAAGAAGGAGAGCTGAATTCATAATGCACAGAGTGAAGCAAAATTACTATTTTAATGGTTCTAAACCAAGCAAATTGCTGGCTCTGAAATTAAAACAAAGCGCATCCAGAGCTGCTATCAACAGCATCCGCACGGACCGAGGTATCTCAACGAATCCTAAAGATATCAGCGCCACTTTTCAATCCTTTTATTCAAAGTTGTATGAGTCCTCCTGCAACCAGATCCGACACAGTGCCAGGAGTTCTTAAGAGCTAAACCTGCCTCTTCTTGACCCAGAGGAGGCAGAAGAACTGGGTCAACCTATAACATTAGAGGAACTTAAATCAGCATTAAAAACTGTTAAAAAAGGGAAAACACCAGGGTTAGATGGAATCCCATCAGAACTTCTTCTACAATACTTTGACATATTAGGACCTATCATTTTACAAACTTTAACCTCGGCCATAGAGAGGGGCACTATTCATCAACAAACCAACACTGCACTAATTTCTGTCATACCCAAAAAGGGCAAAGATCTTGCGGAGTGCTCAAACTACAGGCCCATCTGCCTCATTGCGACTGATATTAAGCTCTATTCCAAAGTCTTGGCACTCCTCCTAGAACTCTTAATTGAGAAATACCAAAGCGTCACGCTGCAGACAACGTACGTAGATTGTTTCATGTAATTGAAGAAGCCAAAAACCTTCCAACAACAGCAGCAGTGCTATCAGTGGATGCGGAAAAAGCTTTTGACCGCCTAGAGTGGAACCACTTATGGCAAGTAACGGAGAGGCTTGGTTTGGGGACCAACTTCATTGACATGGTACATACTTTATATGTGAATCCCACGGCCATAGTCTCAACCAATGGCTTGCATTCTCAGCCATTCCCCATCGAACGGGGCTCGCGACAGGGATGCCTGCTCTCTCCCATGCTATTTGCGATCTCTCTTGAACCATTAGCCCAAGCTATAGGCAAAATAAAATATGTAATGTCCAGATTAAATCCATTAACAGCTCAATGTCGTTATTTGCAGATGATATTTTGCTGTACATCTCTGACCTTGAGGACTCTGTTCCAAAACTTCTTAAGCTCTTCAACGAATTTGGCTCAATCTCCGGCTATAAAATGAATTGGAATAAATCTAATTTTCTTCTACTGAACAATAGACAGGTGACATTAGCTATTAGTGGTACAATACCAACCCAAAGCAAAATTACATATTTGGGCATCACCATACACACTGCGAGTTGTCCAGGACAACTATGAAACTATATTAAGTAGTGTTCAAAGGGATCTGGCCAATTGGTCTGCGCTGCCGGCATCGCTACGGTCCAGGATTGCTGTTGTTAAAATGAACATAGTTCCTTGTGTGAATTTCTTAAGTACAATGATCCCCTTACCCCCACCAATACATTTCTGGCAGTATATTTGGAATAATAAACAACCTAGACTAAAATACTCTACCCTGTAACGTAACACAAACACGGGAGGCCTGGCCCTCCCCAACCTTAAAGTGTATCACAGAGCCTCTCATCTACAGTTCCATGGAGAGAAATAGAGGAAAACCTCACTGAAAGTGTACGTCTGCAAGACCTTGCCTTTGCAGGTGTGTCCAAAAAAATGTATGTTAGCCTATGGCCCTATTATCACCAACACACTGACCAACTTTAAACAGGGAGAGGAGCAACTACACTATACCAATAAGTGGCATTTGAATACCCCAATATGGCACAAAGCACACTTGTCACACACAATGTCTGGGAACAAACCCTTTGCTTGTAACCAGTGGAGTGACAGAGGTATTTATACTTTAGACCAGCTATTCAATGAGGAAGGTATGTTGAGTTTTGAGGACCTGAGAGCTAGTTTTAAGGTCCCCAGGACATCTTTCTACCTTTATCTTCGCTTAAGATCAGCCCTAAAATGCTATGGAGTGCCATGGGGAAACAGTCTTGAGGCGCACCCAGTCATTAATTGTTTTTTTGATTTTCCTTTGAGAGAATTGGTGTCCAGGATTTATGCTAAACTGATGCAACTATCTCAGAATCAGAATCAGAAAGGGCTTTATTGCCAAGTACGTTGCACATACGAGGAATTTGTCATGGTGTTGTTGGAGCATGTCACACATTCAAATATAAGAAGGATAAAAAGAATATAAACAATATAAGTATAAACATATACACACAGTATGTATTAATAACGATAAAATAAATTTAAATAAATAGTCAAATAAGTTAAACAGTAGTAAAAAGGAACGCCACAGCAGAGTAGGTACAGTGGCATGAGGAGCCAGAGGAGTAGTTTGGAGAGAGTGAGGGTGGTTTCCGGGCCTTGTTTAGAAGGCTAGTGGTGGAGGGGAAAAACCTGTTTATGTGGCGTGAGGTTTTGGTCCTGATGGACCTCAGCCTCCTGCCAGAGGGGAGTGGCTCAAAGAGCTTGTGACCGGGGTGGGAGGGGTCAGCCACAATCTTTCCAGCACGCTTCAGAGTCCTGGTGGCGTATAGGTCCTGGAGCAGCGGCAGATTGCAGCCAATCACCTTCTCAGCTGACCGAATGACACGCTGCAGTCTGCCCTTGTCCTTGGCAGTGGCAGCAGCGTACCAGATGGTGATGGAGGATGTGAGGATGGACTCAATGATGGCTGTGTAGAAGTGCACCATCATTGTCTTTGGCAGGTTGAATTTCTTCAGCTGCCGCAGGAAGTACATCCTCTGTTGTGCTTTCTTCACGAGGGAGCTGATGTTCAGCTCCCACTTGAGGTCCTGGGAGATGGTAGTTCCCAGGAAGCGGAAAGACTCCACAGTGTCAATTGTGGAGCCACAGAGGGTGATGGGGGCAGGTGGGGCTGGGTTCTTTCTGAAGTCCACAACCATCTCCACTGTCTTTAGAGCGTTGATCTATAGGGGAGCGAGAGCTGAGCCCTGAGGGGAACGCAATTAATTGGGAGACAATTTGGGACAACATTTTCCACTGTTCCAAGAACCCAAATCACCAGTATATCCATTTCAACATATGCCATAGGACATATTGGACTCCCCAGAAGAGATACGTCTCTAAAGTCATTCCCACTCCCTATTGCACAGTCTGTCAACCTGAACAAACTGGAACTTCCCTGCATATGGTCTGGGAGTGTGAACAGGTGCATGAGTTCTGACCTCAGCGCCTCAAGAACTAGAGGAGAGTGACTAGGCAAGGTGTGATTTCTGTTTGTCTGTTTGTTTTCCTCGAGACCACAGAGGGTGGGGGGTGGGAGAGGGTTTCTATTCCTATTCAATTTGATTTTCTTTGTTCTGTATGTTTAAAGTTAAAAAAGCAATAAAAAATTGATCATAAAAAAAATAATAACAAACATCTTTCTACTAAATACTTTTGAGGACCAGAAGAGAAAGCATGAACTGTTTTCTGGTGGATAACTTAGCACAGCTTGTGACACAGTTGTAAAGACAAAGTGAAGCAGAACATCAGACAAACTTAATCTGTCTTTGATTTGTTAAGAAGAATGTGTATTCAAGAGTGTGAATTAATTTAAAGTGGGGGGAAATAAAGAACAGGTCTCTGGCTGGAGATCAGACTTCATGTTCACAGCATGCGTTTAAATTCACTCCAAAAGAAACTTTACTGTCCCATTGGGGGAATTTGTTTTGCAGAGAGGGTTTACAATACAAATACAATAAAAAACACTGTAACATTAGCCATCATGAACCAGCAAGGAATCAGTTTCTTACTAGAGAGATCAAAAAGCTGCTCATCAAGGTAAAATTGAATAATAATTAAATGAGCATGGCCTTTGTAATATACACTGATGGACATGATTCAAACACTGCAGAGAAGCACTAAAAGAAAGCAGCCAAAGAAAAACCTTCCTCGTGACTTTTCCGACGCCCATGGCAGTACTACCACTGAGTCAGGCCTTTAATTGAAGCAGACTGATGATGATCTATTAAGAGGTTTAATAAGTAATGACAGTATAAATAGCATCTTGTTAAGCACTTAGTCCACTGTGGTCCTTTACAACCTCATTAATACACAACTTAATGGCAATTAACCAGACGCTGGAGCCAATATCCCACCCACCGCTTCAATCAGTAGCCCTGTGTGCGTTTTTCTGTGTGGATGTATGTGAACAGAAGAGTGTGTGTGTAATTTCATTGATGCTGTTTTTCTATACATTTTTTTCAAATCACAAAACTACTGCAACAGATATAGCCGAAAGCTCATTTTGATCTCTGCACCGCGAAAAAGGCTGTCATTAAACATTGCATCACATTGGCAATTAAATTACATCACACTGGCATAATGGAAAACAAATTTGCCAATACTGTGTAATATAGCACATTGTGACCGGGACTGTAAGTGTGTGTGTGTGTGTGTGTGTGTGTGTGTGTGTGTGTGTGTGTGTGTGTGTGTGTGTGTGTGTGTGTGTGAGCACATGTGTGTGCTGCCTCCCACTCAACATATTTCCCTCGGCACCACAGCAGTGCTGCCACCGTGCTAATTTTACTTGTGACGTCTAAACAACTAACAGCTCCTAGGGCAGAACTGCTGTCAGGCTTGTCTTCAAAATTAGAGAATCTACACACACACACACACACACACACACACACACACTTGTAGCTGTACACATGATAACTTAACCATTAATACATGTGGAAGTCCAACAAGACACACACACCATATAAAGCTGCTAACACTGTCATGTATTTGTCACATATGCATGCTCATAGTCACATACACCCACCGTTTTTCCCACAATTTCACACATTTTGCTTGCATTGACTCAATTTTTCAAACTCTTGCACAGTTTTATATACTCACACACATAGACACACAAACACACTTTCACTGCCATAACATGACAGGAAATAAGGAGTGAATTGACAGCCATGAGTGGGTTTGATCAAATTATTTCAAATTGATCCGCCACTCAGAACTGTTCTGAGTGGTGGTGTCAAAGTGTATCACCTAATAGACTGGGGTGGGACATAATCTGTGTGTGTGTGTGTGTGTGTGTGTGTGAGAGAGAGAGAGAAAGAAACCCTGTCTTTATCCTTTAAAAGTAAACTGGGGCAGAGAGACTCTACTTTGTCCAAGACAAACACTAAGCTGACGCGCCAGATGCTTTGTAACACAGAACCATCTGAGAAGCCATCACTGGAAACTGTTTGGTAAAGGGCAGGCATTTTCAAAAAATACCTGGCAGGTGATTGGATGAACCATCTGTCTATCATGTCCGCCACTGTTGTTTTGAACAAACGGTTGCAGCCGTCATACACCTAAACCATGCATGTAGCTGCCAGTAGCGCCTCACATGACGCTGATTGGTCAAACACCTGGTTCCAAACGCATTACTTGAAGCCTGACGAGATGGATTTTCGTGTGATATGTAATCCTGCCATTCCCACGTGATCCCATGATATTGTGAGAATCTAGCTGCTGTGCAAGGTAAGGCATCAACACATCAAAACCCCAGAAAAACACACATGGGGAGAAAGGTGGGGTGGCATTTTAAATAGGTTTGTCCATGTGTGCATCTGTGCCTTTGTACATTTTTTAACACATCTCAATTTCAAAACACACCTGAAAATCCTGAACATCTGTGGGAGATTTTAGAGTGACGTGTAAGACAGCAGCGCTCTCCACCACCATCATCAAAACACCAAAGAGACTTGGAGAATCTCTGCCAAGAAGCAATGAAGCTGTTGTGGAGGCTCAAAATGGAACAGTACCTTAGTAAGACACATTAAACATTTTTTTCATAGATCTCTATATGTGTATATATTCAGTGAGACAGTGTGCCAATCTGCTGAACATCTTTGAGTGTACTTATGCATCTGCACTCCATTAGAGAGAGCGTGCGTGTGCGTGTTATGCAGGTTACATCCACCTGCCCCCTGAGGCTGCACCACATCATCACTGTGTGGCCAGATAACCAAACAGGCCGCAGCACAGTAGGAGGTTACCATCATGGCCCGGTGTTAATTAAAAGCCCCGCTTGGTGCACGGCAGGCAAAATTATCATGGGCATCCTTCAATTAGAAACCTGATAACCTCCAGTCAACAGATGCAGCTGGAGCCCACACTGCACTGGCCAGGGGAAGCTAACAGCTAACGGCTAATTATAAAGCAGAGAGTATGGCCTTGTGCACAGGGTGGCTCAGCCAGGTCTGAAAAAACAGCCTGTTAAACCTGCTGTACAATAATTAATACATGCAGACCTGTAACCACACAACACTTAAGCCTGTACATGGTCACTTCAACCTCTGGTGGCCCCGCTGCAGTAAAACAGTTTTTCAAGTTTGAATCACTACATTATCCAGGATTCATCTCCATATATCTCAATTTTAAATTAGTTAAAACAAAAAGGTTTAGGACGATCCTCATTCTGAGAAAGCCCACAGCTTTATTTTGAGAATTGTTTTTTACTTCCAAAAGAAACATCCTTCCCTGAACTTGGAATGTTTCTGAAAAATGAACTGTTGGAAATAAGCTTCCCTTTTCTATTATTGAAGAACCATTGTTTTTTTCTATTGAATTTTCTCTTACACTGTAATAAGAAATTAGATTTTGCATTTATTCCAGAGAAAAAAAATCCCAAATGAATAAAAAGTACAAATAAATGTGCTGAAAGACAACTCAGAATATGTTATATAATGTTTCACGTTAGGTATGTTTTAAAGTGTGCAACAGTAGAAAAAAACACTCATGTTTGGACAAGCGGAACAAAAATCTAGTTTAAAATGTTACAATCTTGCTGAAGGCAGATTAATCCACTTTGCTTTGGTTTCTTAGGTTACATAGGATAAACTAATTTAGCCTAGTATTAAAGTAATATCTGAAACCCTAATCAGTTCATCAGAGCTTTTAGGGAGACATAAAACCAAAGTGAGGTCCACTCTTGCACTCAACAGTTTGCTTTCTGGTTCACTGATGTATCTATCTTTTCTGTCTGTTGGTATGACAGTGTCAGGATAATAGCCAAAACAAATATATTTGCTTGTTATTGTAAAATGCACGCCGCAAAATGCCAAGAATAAGTCATGTTGAACTGCCAAAATCCAAGAAATATGACATTTTAAATTAAATGAAAATCGCTAGCGGTCTTCAATGACTAAATCTTCCTATTTTGTGGACAGTTATCAGCTGTGAGAGCCAATTGTGCTTGCGTAACACTGTACCGCTGTTCAAAGACTGTTTATTATCAAACGATTTTCCAGCAGATGCTGCCAGTGTCTGTAATGTGTTAGACTAGCCAGATGTTCCCATCACTTTGCAGTGTATCTCTTCATGGCGGTCGGTCTCTGTGTATAAGATATATAGAGCCCATGAGACATGAGTCTTTATATACAGTCTGACTTTATATCCAGTCTGTAGTCCGTCTCCGTGGTTATTTAAATCAAACTGCATCCATCTAATACCTGTTAATCAGTCAGCCTATGAACAACATGTTGCATGTGCTTAACATTACTTCCAAAGCACATGAAGCCAGATTAACTAATAAAATGGCACGCCGCAAATGTGCAATGCCGGTTTTATTGAATTTGCGGCCCCATTCTGTGTGTATTAAGCGCCTGATTTACTAAAGCAGCAGGTCATTACGCAGTCGGCTCCTGGACTGCACTCGCAACGGACGAGGCGCACATCAGCTTAGGAGTTGTCTGTGATCAACAAGCTCAGAAAATATGACGTGGTGTGATCTTCCAAAACATTTATTTCACTGCAGTGCATCTCCACCCAAGTAAAACTATCAATCATAAAATGATAATATTAAAAACGTTATTAATGATACAGTGATACACAAATAATAGCAGAATGCAATATGCCACCGGCTGAAAAGAAGGCACAAGAAACCAGCAGCTGATGTTTCACTAGAATACTAAAGTAAAAGCAGGAAAACACTGCACAAATTTAAGTTTAACGAACACAAACCACAATTCAATTCACTCCTGTTTGTTTGCTGTCACAAATAATCAGATATCATGTTCATTTATGATTATTGCTCTATTTTCTACCTTCTAAGAATCTGTTTGTAGTTATATGCAATGTAGATGTCTGCAGAATAAAGGTTATTTGATATTTAATTTCCAACCACAATTTTTCTTGTGGCTAGTGTAAATCTTAGTGCTGTCTTCTCACCTGCAGACACCAGATGCAGATTTACACCAGAACTACTCTGAACAGAAAAAAAAATTTTCCAATAGCTGCTTGGTAGCTTGCTACCTATTCATACTTCTACTGTAGCTGTGTTTTCAAAAAAACAACAAAGTCTGGGCGCCCGGGTAGCCCAGTTGGTAGAGCGGGCGCCCATATGTGGAGGTTTACTCCTCAGCGCAGCGGGCCAGGGTTCGACTCCGACCTGCTGCTCTTTGCTGCATGTCTTCAGCTGTCCTGTGAAATAAACAGCTAAAAATGCCCCCCCCCCCAAAAAAAAAAATCTTTAAAAGAAAAAAAAAGAATCTTAATGAGCAGAGAAGGCACGACAGTGAGACAGGAAGAAACTCTATATGGAGAGTGAATACGAGAAATACCCTACGGGAGTTGACTAAAACCAGGCAGCACATGAAGTCACTTTTCTGACACTTCCAGGTTTCTTACTCCCTTACGCACGCACGCACGCACACGCACACACACACACACACACACACACACACACACACACACCCTCCCTCCCCTTCCCTCAATCTCTCTCTCCAACTTACTGTCGGTGGTGTCGGAGTCGTTGCTGCTCGTGGAGTATTTTCTCCTCTTCTTTTCGCTCTCCATCTGTCAGGGTAGCAGGGAGGGTGGCAGAGAGGGAGGGAGGAAGGGGGGGGGAGAGAAAAATGACGAGTGAGAAGATGTTCACCATGAAAACACAAGTGTTAATGAAATAATGCGCTGATGGCACCAATCTGCCAGAGCCTCCATCCGGCTGCCTGCCAGAATAAACTGACTTGATCACCGTTACACATTAGCGCTTGGACTCCCTGGGAACTTCACAATCATACAGTTGTTCTGTTTCTTCACATACAGTGGGAGCCCTTGTCCTGCATTCTGCAATAATGCTGTATTCACTGGGAGCTACTGAACAAGTCCCATTTTATGCATCTGCTTCAATCCTTTGTTTTTTTTTCAGCTGCTTTAATACTGTAGGTGATTCAGGGCGCCCTGGTTGCTCACCTGGTTGAACGTGCACCCCATGTACAAAGGCTTAGTCCTTACTGCAGCGGCCGCAAGTTCGATTCCGACCTGCGGTCCGTTGCTGCATGTCATTCCCCCTCTCTCTTCCCTTTCCTGTCTTAGGCAGTCCTCTCGAATAATGGCCTAAAAATGGCCAAGCAAATAATCAAAAAAAAAAAAAAAAAAAGAAATGCTGTAGGTGCTTCTTTCTTCATTATAATAAAGAAGAAAAAAACACTTATCTCAAGCAGCTTAAACTACGACACCTTTTGCAGCATTAAGCAACAGACAAGCTTTTTTTTGGTGCTTCTTGGTAATAAAAGACATTCAAAAGCAACCTCTACAGTATGATGAGAACATCTCTATTTAACAACCTCATGCAATTGACCCATATATAATTAATTTTACCGGAAGGTATGTGAAAAGTTGTATCTGCAGGCTACAGTGACCTAATATTTGAACTTTCTGCAACAAACATGCCCTCTCTTGTATCTCGTGCACAAGATGTGGGTCGGCAAAAGGCGGGGCAGCAGGGGAAATGTGATATGAAGAAGGAAATGCATTCACCAAGTTTTTTAGATCTCAATGATACCCACAGTGCATTTGGTGAGGAACACTGAATGTAAACATAACTTTTCTGTGCTCCACAGCCAGGGCGCCTTTCAACAAAATCAACAAATCAGAAATTGCTACAAATTTAACCCAACAGCAACAACATTGCACAATATTTTAGTTACAAAGCATCTGCATGAAATGAATGAGCCTCCATCGGGGAGCAAGATACTTAACACGACCAAGAAAAGGAAGACATATGAAGTCAAAAAGTGGTGTCCATGGGAAAGAGCAAAAAACTGTTACTTGCTTTTGTGAACTTTATATCTACACAACAGATATACGCTTCAATGAACCCAAAATACACCAATTGTCCAAGAGTAATACCAAGTGTAATGTGTTCAATCCACAAGTGTTGCAAAGAGAATGCAATTTCAATTCACAAGTAACAGTTGAAAACCACTTTAATTTTTGCTACTGTTTCCATTTTTTCTGACACTTATTTTGCAATGAAGAATGAGTCTCACTTCAGAGCTAGAGAGGACAGAGGAAGATGAGAGACGAGAGGGGGGATAGCAACAAGGGGCTGCTTATAGGACATCTACTGTATTCAGTGAATAGACACTGGAAGTCTAACTCAATTGTCTGTAAAGACAGGAGAGGGAGAAGAAGAAAAAAAAAAGTTTGGACTAGAAAAACAAAAAGGAGATGTTACAGGCAAATAGCTATCCAAGAAAGAGTCAGAGAGACAAAGAAGGAAGGTAAGAGAACGAGGACAGAGTGCGCCAGAGAGAAAAATGTCAGAAATAAATCAAACAAAAAGATTTTTTTTAAATACATAAAATAAAATACTGAGCACCCAGTGCCAGACTGCCAGTAAGCTACATTCATTTAAAATTAAACATTGCAGTTGGTTCTAAGTGGAGCGTCTGTCATAGTGTGCCTAGGCTACTAGACAGGTGGAATTTCCCACGAAGCTGATCGCGGTTATGTGTTCATCTCCAATCCTATCTGTATTTGTGAGAAGTGCCGTTGTCCTGAGGTGAAAGATAGCCAACTTTACGGCTTTATTATCGAGTCAATAGGCGTGTGTGTTCGTGTCGGCCGCTGTCCATTTCCTAAGGTCCTGAAATGCAAACATTTTTTGACTACTTTTTTTTTTTTAAGGACGTGCGCCCGTGAGCACCCACAGAGGAAAACATAAATCGGCGCCTATGGATAAGGGAACAAATAATGGTCCTTTTTACTCCGTTTTCATTTTTTGGTCTGAACAGAAACAGACAGATGCCAAATTAAAAAGGGATAAATCTGATGAAACATATCGAAGCGACCCAAGGGTTCACTGAAGTTACTTATTTGAGGATTGTGAAATTATTGTGAACCATATGCTACGACCTTCACAGCCACCAGATCTCCACCCAACTGAACACCTATGAGTCAACGTGTTAGGCTCACGGTGTTCTATCACTGCCAGACCTATCTGGCAGTGCTGGATTATGGTCTGGCTACAGTACGCATCTATTCTGGGATACAGGAAAAAACGCTTTTGTATTTCTTTAAACCAATCACAACCCTCCTGAGCAGCCCTGAGCCCCAGATGCAGCAACTTGCCTTCACAAGATAGATAGTGGAGATAGCAGAAGAGGAGGGACACCCGGCACGATGTCAGGCTTTATCTCAGCAATGTACATCCATTGAGCCAGACTAGGCTTGTGGTTGATCAACACCTTATTAAGACAGTTTATCTTCAATTGTCCTCTAATTTGTCACCTATCTCGCTTTGCTGTCATCATGTATTATCGCGTCAAGAATGTGAGTAAAGTCCCGCTGGGCCGCTAAAGAAGATTCACCGGCACTTTCAGGCAAGAAAACGAGAACCGTCTGATCATCACACAACATAATACACAGCCTGAAGCATTGCGAAATATCTGATGGTCACCTTGTTAATATGATGCTGTATTAAGATTCAAGAAGAAATAAATCATATAAACTCAGGGGTTTGTTATACAAGTGTCTACAAGGATTAAACTGAAAAGAAATAAGGAAAAATACACAAAAAGGAGGCGAAAATAAACAGCCTGAAGATATTTTTAATCTCTTGCCCTGATCCTTTCAGGATCAAAGAAAGAAAATGTATAGTGTGCCACTAGGAGGGGAAAAAAAGGGCATGGGTCAGGAGAGTCTATAAGAGAGAGAAATGAAGCAAACGAGAGCAGCAGGCAGAGTCAAGAAGTCAAAAGGAGGTTTTAGCGTACTGCTAGACCGAAGCAGGAAGGCCAAAAGAGGAGGAGGTGGGTTACAACCTTCAGTGTGGGGAACAGAGATTTATGTGGTCGTAAAACTGGTCTATTCCCTCTTATATGGGGCTCTTCCTGTACCCCTGCCTCCCCGCCTGCCCTGCACACACTTAACTACTCTTGACATTTATGCTGACAGAAAAATACAGCGCTTCTTCGCTGCCTCTATTTCCATTCTCAAGTCCTGCCATCTTACTCTTTTCCACTTTCCCCTTTTCCTCCCCCCTCCCCATCTTCCCTTCCTTACAATAACAGGGACACAGGGAGTCTGCAGAGTAAGGTTAAGTACATTATTGACTTCCACAGCCTCTCTCTCTCTCACTTCTCTCTCCATCTTTTCCACCTCTCCCCCATCTGTCTAGCTCTCTTGAGGAGAGTGGTTAAGTACACCATTGACTTCCTTCAGCTCCGTCTGTCTGACATCAAGTCTGCACGCTTGGATCCGTCTCAGGGTTTCCCCCCGCCTATTAAACTCTCAGGCGACCCACTTAAACCACATTCAGGGTACCAAAGTTGTTGTTTTACCTGACCACCCAAAGGAAAAAATTTAACAAAATACTTGTGAGGATCTATTCGTTACACTGGCCTTCTAAATGAGTAGCTGTACAAGTTGTTAGAAGCTTTTACAAGAACAGAGCATTTTGTGGCGGAAATGGCAACGGCTTAACCAAACACGGAGGATTAAATACATGAGAACATCAAATTTGATCAGATTCTCGTGATTTAACCAACCATAAAAGGACAATTTTGGTCAGGTGTCTCCCACATATTTGGTAGCTATACCTGTGGCTACAGCTGTGGAGGGTTATTTTTCATGATTAGTTTAACTGAGCGGGGCTCCATCCATCAACATGAACCCTCGGATTTGTTGCATTACATATAAGAAACTCCTACACCATTTTAAATGGAAAGGTCAGGGTTATGAATCGCATTCATCATGAGCTGGGAGGCATTTTAATGCTTCCAAAATGTTATAAAAACAAATGTTGTAGTTTGTGAGACGAGAGAGGATTCATTAGCAATTTTAGCTACACAAGTCGCACTGTGGCGCCAATGGTAAAACTTGTCTCTTTTCTCCTATTACTCATCAGCACAGCAACTGGGGTTCAATTCCCAGTTGCAGTGCGTCCAGCTTTGCAAAGAAACTCTATCAACTACATCTGACAGAGCTTGAGAGTGGGGAAACATGTAGAGTCGTAGTGCTGGCTCCCAGAAGATTTTATAGATCAACAGTCAGGGAAGTGCAATAGGCCTTTTTGAAATGTCACAATATGGGGAAAAACTGTCACAGTGAGAAAAACACAGGTGTAAATAATACACTTCAGGATGGCTGAATTCTATAAACTACGTACTAATTTATTGCGCATGCAGTTTTTGGCAGACACACACACACACACAGTGCGTCTCACTATCTTTGTGGGGACCTGTCATTGACATAATGCATTCCCTAGCCCCTTACCCTAACCTTAACCATCACAACTAAATGCCTAACCTTAACCCTTACCCTAACCCTAACCATAACCTAATTCTAACCCTAATCCTAAAACCAAGTCTTAACCCTCAAACAGCCCTTTAGAGTCGTGGGGTCCAGCATTTTGGCCCCACAAAGCTGTCCGGACCCCACAAGTATACTGTATTCCTGGTTTTTGGACACCACGAACATAGTTAAACAAGAACACACACACACACAGTATAGTTGGCAGATCTGACCATCAAATACTAATATAGTTTGCTTTAGACACTTTTTTATGCCAATTATTTCACAACAGGTTTAGCTTTTAACAGATGGTTGATGTTTCAGTTTGGAATTAAAACTTATATTCAGTCAACCAGACTCGTCTCCACCAAAGAGGGGGAATGTTTTTTACACTGGCATATTAGTGAGCTTGTGGCTAGCTGCTGACATTTGGTTTTCATTTGGTTTGCTGACAATGCTAACCAGCCGTTGCTTGGTTAAGTGCGAAAATCCAGAAACGCATTCCCTGTTGTGTGAAGACAGGCCTCAGTGGCACTCCCTATAATTTAGTTTTTCTGTTACAGCAGCAGTTGTCCCAGTTTCGGTTCCACTTTCTGTGTTTTAGTTGTACAATAGTTTTTGTGTATGCCTGTTATGATAAAAGCACTAGTTCCAAGCAGTAACCAAACACTAGCTTGATTGTATGCCTAATCAGAAGGGAAAACTGGACTAAATTATAATGATTTTCTCTTAGTGCTGCACCGTTTCTTTTGCAATGCTGCCGCTTTTCCCGCTGTATGACCAGAGTGGGGAACCATCACCATCGACTCTGACTCTGATGGTTACAAGTAATTGTGTTTTCATTCCATTTATTGGCTTTATTGACTTTTATTTGATTTATGATGACTAACTGATTTATGCAACATATCCATTTTAGGCATGTTCTGGCTGCTGGCGTCTTTAGTGACCAGGTAATGGGTTCAGTGTCTTTGTCACATGTTGCTGTCATTGGGTCTAAACCTTTGATTGTAAACTGACAGGACAGTATCTTTAACCTCTCGCTCTGGTGGCAGCCCAGTATTCCTGAATGCGTATGTACCGATGGCCTGTTAAAGTGAAAGAAGTGATGGTAATTGGAAATGTCACTATATCTCCTTAAAATCCCCCTCCCTTCATTTTTGGAGCAGGATCACCTGAGGCATGAGGTAGACCTACAGCTCTGCAACTGCCAAGAAAACTCTCACTCTGTCTGCCTTATTCTTTCTCTCCACCTGATATTCTTCTTTTTCTTCCACTCACACTCTCATCCTTGGTTACCATGTCTACTATATGTCTGTTGGTCTCTCTTTCTCTCATGCAGTACAGACAACCCTGTCTCAATCAGTCCAGTGAACCAGAGCCCAGACTGTAGATTGAGATATTTCTTGTTCTCTGGAGAGATGGGAGTGAATGAAGGAGAAAAGGGAAGATGGGAAAGACTCACAACTCCATCTCAATCAGTCCAGTGAACCAGACTCCACATCTGCACTAGGTTACTTCCTGAACACAAAGGCAATTGAAAGAGACAAAAAGAAACACAAGGACAGAGAGAGAGAAACAATCTGTGAAAGTCTGTCTGCTGTCTTGCCAAAACAGCTATAACAGATGGTACAGGAATTGCGTGCTTCTATCTCCAGAGCCAGAATTCAAATGCTTAAAGTCACATCTTTTTATAATTGTTGTATCCATTTTTAATTTGACTTTTGACTTTGCTACTTGCCAAGACTTTACAGTGCAGAGGAAGTGATATCTGTTGGCTTAATTTAAAAAGAGAACGACAAGAGGTTTCAACCGCACCAGTGTTATCCATGCAAGTACAGTAAAGACATTATTATTAACTATGTTCAACAGGAGGTCCTAAATTCAATTTTTGTGCAGTTGTTTCTCATCCAACATGGCTACCTGTAACCATTAGTATAAACTTCCCAAAGAAATGTCCACAGCAAACAAAACATTGGGAAAGTGTGCTACAGGTTGACACAGACTTGTCCCACAACTTACAATATCTAAAAAAAAACACTAATTAATTACTTCTCCTCATAAAAATCTCATATACAGTATGAACACACAGCATATACTGTACTAGTGACTACTACTGTCCTCGTTTTTTTTTTTTTTTTAAATAGAGCTTTATTAAAGTTTCACAAAATACAAGTTCTCAATATACAAACGGCTACATATCATACCAACAAAAAAAAACAACCAAACAAACAAAACTAATTAATAAAACAGTAACAGTAAAACCAGTGCTAATGTGCAAAATGAGCTAATAAAGTGCATCCAGTGCATAGTCCTTCATAAAGTGCCGTTTATCACAAGATCAGTATCTTCCAAGGAAGGAGCTGTTTGTGGTCTAAAGTTCTTCTTCTCCTGAGTTCTGTGAGCACTTGCTTACACACTTTGTCACTGTTTACAACAGTCTGTTGTATAACCATACAGCATCTCGTCTTCCATAATTTGAAACAAACAATACATATGATTATTTGAATTAATTCCTTGTGCTTATCTGATAATACTTCATCTATGATACAGTACATAACAGATTTATATGAAAGATCAACATTTACACCATACACTTTTAATTTGTCCCAGACTTCTTTTGCTCTGTAGCAATCCATTAAAAGACGGATTAATCAATAACTACAAAATGCATTTCCTGCAGAAAATGCGTGCGAATGCTGAATAGCTTAATTGCTAAAGCTAAACTGGATTAACAGCTTAAATGGGTGAGAAGAACGTGAAGTAGTGAGGATAGTTGGAAAAGTATGAATGGTTTTAATTAACATGAATTTCATTAAAAAGTTGAATAACACCACTAATGTATAAAAGATGTGGAATATTTAAAGGTTTGTTGAAAAGCTGACGCTAAACTGAATTGTTGGCTTTAAAAGTTCAACAATGCCAAACGATGTAGAACATTGTGAGGTCTGAATTTATTTTCTAACTGAAATTATGAATAAGTATGGAAGACTTACAAAGGCTGTGAGAAACATTGATGAAAATGCAGAAATATGAAACAAAGTGTTTGAAAAATCTCAAATGCATTGCACTGCTGAAAAACTTGGAAGTTGAAATGTAAAATTGTCAGTTGGAAGCTGAACTGCATTACCTTAATAAGCTAAGAGCTGAAATACATTGCTAGAAAAGCTGGAAGCTAAAATGTAATATTGTCGAAAGTGGAAGTTCAAATAAATTAACTAAAAAGGCTGAAAGTATAAATACTTTGTATTATTATCAGGCATATCCATTGCATAGAACAAACAAGCATGACCCTAAAGAGCTGAGATGTGAATATATTGCCTGAAAAGAAGGGTGCTATATACAGTATATATGGATGAAATCAAAATTGTGTGTGTGTGTGTGTGTGTGTGTGTGTGTGTGTGTGTGTGTGTGTGTGTGTGTGTGTGTGTGTGTGTGTTTGTGAGACACAAAAGTGTCTGACAACATTATCGATCTCAGGACGTGACTTTTTGTCCGAAGACAGCGGTGTGGAGAGAGGAACGCGACTCAAGAAAAAGGCGTTCAGGATGTCTGTTGTTTCGGAGTAGGCTATAGAAATCATAGGCTCCTGTTATATAAAGGTTTGTCAGTGCCATGGCTCAGTATTTAAAAGATTTCGACAATGTGGATGAGGTCATTATAATTGGATGGCCGCAGCTGCTCAGTGTTTCGTGCGGTCATTAGGCTATAATACATCCATGGTGTTGTGTTATCTAAAAGATTTTCAATAAAAACAATGGTTCATATTTGCTGATGTCTCACAGTTGTTGATTAGAGGAGGAAATCGTTGTGTCCGAGGTATATCACTGGACACATCCAGACCACAGATATCTGGCAGCAACAGGTCCCACTCCTGAAAACATGTTCTTTGGGCATATAGGGGCACAGCACCCACGGGAGCACTACCAACATCCCGAGCCCTGCAGCCCTCCAGCCGCTGCTTCATCCTCCTCCGCTCTCTCTCTCTTTTCGCCCGTAACGTTGTACTCAAATGAATACAGGCGGCCATCCAATTATAACGACCTCATCCACATTGTCGAAACCATTTCAATATTGAGCCATGGCACTGACAAACTTTTATTTAACAGGAGCCTATAATTTCTGTAGCGTACTCCGAAACAACAGACATCCTGAACACCTTTTGCGTTCATCTCTCCACACCGCTGTCTTCGGACAAAAAACTCACGTCCTGAGATCGATAATGTTGTCAGACACTTTTAGTAACAATCTGAGCCTGTCAGTAGCAAAAAAAAAAATCACTGTCTATTAGACACAAAATGCATGGAGAAATGGGTTGAAAAAAATCCAGGTTGAAAAAAAGGCAGTTACCCTTTATGTAAGAAGAATTCCAATATATACTAAGGAATTAAAGAAGTTCAAATGGGAGTTTTACAGCAAGGACTTAAATGAGCTTAAGTGTACTCAAAAGAAGTCAAGGCATTCCTTATTCTTTGTTTGAATAATGATAAAACATCAGATGAGGTCTAAAGCCTGCAGAGTTGATCTATAATAACTTTTATTTAGAGTTAGCCCTCTGTGTGTGTGTGTGTGTGTGTGTGTGTGTGTGTGTCTGTGTGTGTGTGTGTGTGTGTGTGTGTGTGTGTGTGTGTGTGTGTGTGTGTGTGAGAAACTGCCTTGTCATACCATTGTTTTTTGTTGCATCATGATCCCCTACTGTACCAGCACTGTCTGAACCTGCACTTTGTCAGAGTTGAAGCAGGACAACAATAGCTGGAGGCAACCAGCTGTCAGAGTCAATGAAACCATGTTGTACGAGGGAGAGAACACTACCAAACAAAAGATAACACAACCATATTGTGAAATAATGTGGTTTTGGTTTGGCTGAACATTTCTGACAAATAAAAAATAGGTCTCCTGACTAAATGACGGAAGTAATTAAGTTTGAAAGGAGCAGGGAGATGGGAGAGATCCAGAGATCAATACAGGACTTAGAGAAGAGAGAGATTAGTTAAGGGGGAAAAAAAGAGTAATATCCCAAAAGATGGAGGAAGAGAGTTAGACTGGGAAACAATCTAGACAGTAAGACTATATAATGCTAAGAAAAAAATGTTTTTAAAGTCAGAACAACAGCAGGAAGCACACAGAGTTACACAGGAAGACAGACCTGTGTAGACCAACAAGCAGAGATATGTACAACATGCTAAAACATAAACCACCTTAAACTTTAAGATCCTTACATCCTGCTATAATCATCACGCTATATAAAACCAAACTAGCTTTGCTAATGAACTCATTAATTTAAATAATAAGCTAATGGTGTGAATATAAACTCTGTGTCTTAAAGCAACTAGGAGAAACTGTTTCAACAAAAATGTTCCCTGTTAATATTCAAGTTTAATAGAGGGGAACCTGTCGTACAAGTATAAAGTTTGTCTATTGTCTTGTGTTGTATTGTTCTCAAGAAGTGTAAACGCACAAGCAGGCAGACGCCACCATGGGGACACACTGTCCTATCCAACAATTGTGGTGGCGGGGTATAAAAAATAGAAGAACCAAGCATGCAGACATATACGATTTGTAAAAACATACATCTGCATACATACAAGCGCGCGCACACACACACACACACACACACACACACACACACACACACACACACACACACACACACACACACACACACACACACACACACACAGCTGTGCCAGAAGTAGTCTTATTCATCATTCAACAGTTTGCTTGCTATCCGCTGCCCTGTGGCCAAGCTACATTATGTTTAAGAGCTATGTGACTGGGTAGTGCCCTCCTTTTCATGCATGGCTCAAATCCAGGGGGCAATGAATAGCAGCCAGACAATGCACAGTGTACACACACACCCACATGTACAAACAAAACAGAGGAAATGGCCAACAGCGTGGCTAATAACTGAACCAGCAGGATTTGGTGTGATTGATTTGAAGATAATCATCACTCTGCTGAAGGTGAAGAAGAAAGCATCAGAGAAGTAATTCAGATTAGTTGGTTAAATGTAATCTAGTCTAGATTACTCTAGTTGAGTCCATAAGTGTTTACTAGAGCTGGGCAATATATCAATATTATATCGATATCGTGATATGAGACTAGATATCGTCTTAGATTTTGGATATCGTAATATGGTATAAGTGTAGTCTTTTCCTGGTTTTAAAGGCTGCATTACAGTAGAGTTATCTCATTTTCTGAACTTACCAGACTGTTGTAACGGTTCTATTATTTGCCTTTACCCACTTAGTCATTATATCCACATTACTGATGATTATTTATCAAAAATCTCATTGTAAATATTTTGTGAAAGCACCAATAGTCAACACTACAATATTTTTTGCGGTATCGATATTGAGGTATTTGGTCCAAAATATTGTGATATTTGATTTTCTACATATTGCCCAGCTCTAGTGTTTACCTTTAAAAGGCCCTGCAAATCCACATAGGTGTTCTTAAATTTATTTTCCTGATTATACTTCTAGTTAGGTCAAAGCTGGGTGGAGCTATATTACATGACACAGAACTCTGCGTACAAAGAAGAACAATAACAGGGTAAATTGTCCAGCCCTATTGGGTGCAACAAAACTAACAAGAGATATATAAATAATTTATTTAAATTTGACCATATTAGCAATAAGCAAGCCATTCTTTGATTGAAGAAATATTAAATATGCCCATTTAAGAGTTATTTCTACTAGTCGATTTACAACAACCTGTACATCTATGTCATCTGTGTAAGAGGATGGCAAATTCCATTCTTCAGGATCATTGAGCTATCATTGAGCACAACGCAAGACCTATCTGAATCTCTAATTGGAGATAGAGAGTGCACATATGAACAAAATGTCGTTCCACTGGCTCATAAATACAGCTTGAACTAAAAACAAAAAGTGTTTCGATGTGGGATCAGATTGCTGGAACCAAGCTAAACAGAAACCAGTTCCTTAACCCATAGTAGCCGTTCATCACCAGTTTGGAGCCCAAATAAAAACACATATTTCTTATGCGTATACCACCATCCTCATTTCAATCATGGGAATTAGCCAAATCCATCCAAAATATCCGTCATCTTCAATTCCACTTCATCAATCAATACCTATGGGCAACAATCCTGCATAATGAACTTTACATACGACAACATTGAAGAAAAGTAAAAAACATAAATATCTAAAACTAAAACCTGAAATTGAATCACACCTCACAGGTTCCATTAGGGTTAGACAGCCACCTCCAGCTCTCTTTTGAATTCCATCAGCTGGTGTAAGCCATATTTTCTGTGCATAGTTTAGTGTCAGCCCAAAACATTTACAATAAGACAAACATTGAGAAGGTTGACTAATGCATGCTGGGAAAGCCAAGTCGCCTGGGGAAGTAATTAATTGGCTGACTATGACACTGCCGGGAGCTCTATGTCTGACTGGGCGTTTAAAGGAGACAGTTCTCCGAAATGTGCAACAGAACAGGCCTGAAAAAAAGCAGGCATATCTGGACACCAAACTGCAGGTGGGAAAGAAAATCCTGTGTCCGCTAATTTACCAGTTCACAGGATCTGTAACACACACTTGTGCTATTAAACTAGGGTAAGCTTCAGCATAGAAACCCAGTTTGGATTCTGGAGAAAAAAGGTCGGGTGAAAGCAGCTGTTACTGCACGAAGACTAATAGTGTATACTTGATACAAGACTGTTCCAGGGTGTGCTCACACTCACAGCATGTTCATAGTAGCTTATTCGCACTCCTGAGCATTTCTTCCTTTTAGTTTTGCTCATTTGGGCAGGTGAGAACAATGCCAGTCAAGCTGAGGGAACCTGCACTGAAATCTCCATCAGTAATCGAATGCAACTGTGATGAGATTAAATGGTATATAACATAATCCAGTCCTCTGATCAAACTCTTTAACACTAAAAAAACAACAAAAAGTTCAGATGTGGAGACATTTCTGAGACTGGAAACTGTAAGCGATATACCATTATTGAATAATTGTTATTTATAATTAATCAAGAATATGGTTGATCGATACAAAGATGATGTCGACAAATGTTCAGACCACAGGAACAGATTTCACTTCAGCGTTATTCACGCAGCCATTAAAGCTTCATTGGTGTCATTATCAAGTGGGCAGGTGCCACTGCAAATGAAAATTAAAGAAACATTTGAAATACAGTTCCAGAAAACAAGCACATACGGTCTAAATGTGTTAAAAGTATTGCACTTCAGTCCAAAACCCAAAAAGAAATTCCATCTACAAGGATACAAAATGACTTCTTCTATTTTCAAAATATATAGCAATTACTTGCCTGTCGATTGACTAATGGTTTCAGCCCTGAACTGGCAGTAGACTCAACAATTATTTCATTATCAATCAGTGCTAGACACAGTAGTGGAACATATATTTGTACGTTGTATGTCAAAAATGATTCATGTTCTGGTCTCTTCTGAATGAAAAAGACAGCATTTGCAGGACTTTTAGTCTGCCTGCCTTCAAATTTCAAAATCTGTCTGACTGGCTGCATCACATTTGTCATTCTGTCCATCCGTCTGTCTGCCTGTAAGCTTGCCATCTGTCTTTCTGTCTGTGTGACTGCTTGACTCTTTGCCTTTCTGCCCATCTACCCATTTGCCTGCCATCTGTTTGTCTGTCTGCAAGTATGTCACCCCTCTGCTTTGCTGTCTGTCTGTCTCTCTGTCTGTCTGTCTTCTCCCTAAGTCAGCCCTGTAAATGACAGTGCATTTACTTCAGCAAAAACATGGTTGTGGTTTGGTGTCTTTCAGCACTTTGCAGCACTTAAGGTCAGCACACTACAACAGTTGCCATGACGGTGATCCATTATTAAGAGACTGTAGCTGCAGAGACCCAGCAGGCAACACACACGCAAACACACACACATTGCTCTCTCGAGATGAGTAGGCAGTCTGGCGGTCAGGACATTAAGTGACTGTTGGAACATCTGGACACACACACACACACAAATAGAGATGAAGATACACATTTGTTTTTATGTATAAAGCATTTAAAAAAGATATCAACAGTGCAGGTGATGAAGGTGCTCGGTAGCTACAATGCATGCTTGCACACACAAAACGACAAAAGCATCAACAACAACAACAATCTGTAAAAGTTAAGCTGTTTGCCAATCAGCACACACACACACACAACTGGCCAATGCTCAGAGCTCCTTGAGGAGCCAGAGGTCAGTCAGTTTGATAAAGAATCCTTGCATATAAATTGCTTCATAACAAGCCATCTCTCTAAGGGTGTGTGTGTGTGTGTGTGTGTGTGTGTGTGTGTGTGTGTGTGTGTGTGTGTGTGTGTGTGTGTCCAGAGAGGTTTGTATATCAGTGCATGTATTGTGTTTGTTCATTTGTGTGCTCATGTGTGTGTGTGTGTCTCTTTCTTTTCTCTATGGTCCTGATATCTGTGTGTGTTGATTGACGAGACTAAGACCTGCCTGCCTAGGGAACAAAAAGCCTGAAATAAAAAGTCTAAAAAACCTTTGGCAAAAACCAAACTCATGCTCTTCCTCCACTTCTTTCTTCTCTCTTGCTTTCTTCCCATCACTCCCTTTTCACTTTTTTAAAACCCACACTGCCATCATCTCTTTCTATCACCATATCTCTCCTTCGCTGCTACTCTCTACATCCTCCAGTCATCTTTCTGTCCATCATTTCTTCTCCACATCTCCCTCCATCACCCTTTGCCTCACCCTCCCCTCTCACCCCTTTCATTTCTATCTTCCTCCCTCACTCTCTGACACTGAATATTTCCTCTTCTTCATGAGGAAAAAAATGACAGGCAGGATGAGATGGACAGGAGTGCATGTGCACAACCACTTGCCTGTGCAGAGCTAATGCTGTATGTACAAGCAAGACAGCTACAGCTAGAAGGCATACAGGGAAGTCTCTCTCTCTCTCTCTCTCACACACACAAGTCTATTTTCACCCTCCTCAAACCATCTCCTCCCTCCCCCCACACACACAGAGCTATTTTTGGACAGAGCCGCTTGAGAAAAGGTAGGCAAAAGAGAGGTTCTCACCGACAGGTTTGACAGGTATAGAAAGAAAAAGCACCAAAGTAAAGGATCACAAAGATTTATAATGTGAGGTTAAGAGACCAGGGAGAGTAAAGACAGAGGAAGGAAGAAAGAAAACAGAGAGAGTTAGAGAGAGACAAAGAAAGATAGATGAGAGAGAGAGAGAGAGAGAGAGAGAGAGAGAGAGAGAGAGAGAGAGAGAGAGAGAGAGAGAGAGAGAGAGAGAGAGACACAGAGAAATAGGGCAACTATTATGAATGAGCTGAAAGAATCAAAATGTCAGACACACAAACACAAACACACAAACACACACACACACACACACAAACGCATCCTGCATGACTGGAAGGCCACTTAAGAGCAGTCATGAGTCACTCTCTGATGCTGATATCACCATCACCATTCCCATCAGCCCTCTCCCCTGTGCCCCCTGCCCACACTGAAGACTCCATGGGGAGATTGTGGTCTCCCTAAAGTCAATTAGTTTTCTTGTATTGCTCCCCTAAGTGAAGTGTAAAATAACAGAGAAATAAAAAATAAATGCACCCTACTAGCGATTATTCTCAAATGAAACATCTTGTACATGTCAGTGTTTTCCCACAAGTATTTTATTTAGGCAGGGGGTTTTAGATTTACAAAGATTATAAGTGACTTTGTTTTTGTTTCTTTTTGTTGTTTTAAGCCTCCATTGACATGACAGACAGGACTACAAATCAATCAATCAATCAGACTTTATTTATATAGCACTTTTCATACATAATAATGTAGCACAAAGTGGTTGATACAATCCCCTCCCCTCACAAACACACACACACACACACAGATGTACAAATATAACAAAACTGCCACCCCCTCCCGGTCCCATTCACCCACCTACCCAACCACCACTAAATTGACAGAAATTATGTAATTCAAAACAGGAACAAGCTGAACCAAACTGGGGAAACGCCATCATATGTGAGGAAACACTTAAAACCAAATACTTAAATATATAAATAAATAAATAATCTAAACAACAGTTAATAAGTACATTACACTGTAAATTGTTCAAACATAAAATACAGATATATAGATATAAAAACAACTATTAAAATTAATTATAAAACTAACTAAAACAAACTACAAATAAAATGGACCACAAGTACATATAACTTGTTTGATAAAAGGCATGGCTAAAAAGGTAGGTTTTAAGTTTGCCTTTAAAAATATCAATCACTTCCCACCTGGTTCAAGCTATTTGCAGCTCAAATGAGGCATTTATATATATATATATATATATATATATATATATATATATATATATATATATATATATATATATATATATATATATATATATTAAACCTTATAACAAAGGATCAAAACATTTCAGGACTGCAACAAGGCAAATAGAATTATGCAACCGTGTTGACATTTAATTCAGGAAGCCTACAGTCCTACTTTGGCTCAGACTCTTAAATCTTTCAATCAAAAATAAATAAATGAGGCCAGTGTTAGCTTGGTTTTGCAACACCGGCTGGCTGAATTTTACAGTTGCTAACTGTCTCTGTATTCAGATCGCCTTTAATGCATGATGGTAAAGGCCTTGAAAACTTACAGTATTCTCTTAGTCAGCTTCTTGGGTCCTACATGGAAATGAAACCAGTCAGAATGCACATTTTCTTTTGCTCCCAGGGAGATACCACCATAAATATAAATCGGTCCCGTGCTACACTCACAATCTTGATGAAGCAAGTTAGCTGCTTGTTTTGAGGTAAGAATGTTTAAACATTGATAATTGCATTTAATCACAAATATGCTATATATGTAAAATCTGAATTTTGAGTCAAGCCATTTAAGTACTCAACATTTTATTTCTTATTGTATGTAAATAAAATAAATAAAATGTTAAGTATTTAAATTGCTTGAAAACGTCTCAAATTTCACATATTTCTCTATAGCATATTTGTGATTAAATGCAGGATATGACAAAGTAGGGAAGGACGAGTGAAGGATTGAGGGTAGTGCACGGATGTCAGGAAGATGAAATCAAGGAAGGAACTCTGTGTCCTAAACTGTGTCCTAACCCATACACACACAAAAACATACTGTATAATTGTACATTATGTGGACACACACATGTGGTATCTGCACCAAACAAATGAGCCACAGAAATCAAATAGATTTCCTTTATCACCTTGCTGGCTCCAGCCACCAGAACATTAACACAATATGTATTCATGCTGCCACTGCTCCTGCTGCTGCTGCTGCTGCTGCATCATGGGAGCAGAAATGAGAGAGTGGAAAACAGAAAAGAGACAGAGAGAGAGAGAGAGAGCGAGAGAGAGAGAGAGAGAGAGAGAGAGAGAGAGAGAGAAAATAAAGAGGAAAAAAGAAGGAAGAGGCTGAGGTCCAAATAATTTTCTAACTAAGCCTCCTGCTTCGTCTCCTGAAATCTGCTGACAAACAATAGGAGGTGAGTCAGAGCCAGCGGGGCTGGGGCCCTGCCAAAAATCCAGGAGGAGCAAGTGCAAAGGGGGAGGACAGGTGGGGGGGTGGGAGATAGAAAGAAACACAGAGAGAGATGGCGGATTGATCCATCGCTCCCGTCTCCACTGCCATCAGGAGTTCATTAGCTCCTGGAAGGGAGTGAGGGAGGGATGAAAAGGACAGAGAGATGGAGGATGAAGAGTCTGCCCTTCACTCCCAACAACCCTGGCTACCACCTCCCTGTGTATCTACCTACACCTCCACCTCATCCCCCTCGCCCCCCTCCTCCTACTGTCATCTGTCATCCTGCCCTCTTGACATCTCCTCCTCTCCTCTACCTTCTGTCCCTGCTGGCTTCACCTTTCCTATCTTCTCATTTGTTGCCTTTACTTATTAACTGCAAACTTTGTCTCCATGGTCTTAAAACTCAGCTGAACAGCCATTTTCGACAAGAATTGTATTGGTTTTGATATGTTTGATGGTTTTAAATGTACATTAAGTGCAAATGAAATCTTCAAGGATGGCACAGAAGCTTATTTCCATCTTGGATAACCGGGTGTTCAAACAGCAAAGGAAGGTCTGACATACTGTTTCTGTCTGTTGTTTACTCGACACACACACACACACACACACACACACACACACACACACACACACACACCTCTTCCCATCAGGAGCTCAGGCAGCATCTGTCAGCCTGTCCATCACTGTGCACAGCCTTCAGACTATTTTTTCCCTAAAGAAGAGTGGGAGGTAGCAGGCGGGCTGAGAGAGAATAGTCTGCCATTTAGGGTGATACAAGGA